>NC_135566.1:10230000-10487500 GCF_964340395.1 Glandiceps talaboti
AAAATAATAATGACGCAAATCATAAGGATATACATGTGTGCTACAGATGACGATGGTGATAATGACAAGATGATGATGATGATGATGACGACAGATAATGGCTGTTATTCTTTCATATTCTAATTTTGAAGCTAACCTGTAGCCATGGCATGTCAACATGATGAATGGATGGCTG
This sequence comes from Glandiceps talaboti, assembly GCF_964340395.1. Taxonomy (NCBI): domain Eukaryota; kingdom Metazoa; phylum Hemichordata; class Enteropneusta; family Spengelidae; genus Glandiceps; species Glandiceps talaboti. The sequence goes on from NC_135566.1 coordinate 10,230,176, forward strand.
TAACTTTAGGCTTATGGTTATACATAGACTCAAGATAAATAGCGCAAATGGCATAGTAATGAAGGAACCATACACTGTATGCGTTAAGTAGAACAAAATCACTTTGTAATGACATAAGGGTTTAGTTATTCTGCCTTGACAACAGTTTTTATAGATATTGATCACACAGTATAAAACAGTAAGCTGACGTCATATTCTTTCATCTAAGATTTGATGATTGAGAATATGTAGTTTAAGATTACAGGCACTTAATTAATATATTAAGACTAGTTTTTTAATTCATTAATTTTTTGTACCGTGCTGGGACTTTGATTTGTAAATTAAGGCTCAAAATTTATGTGTTGGGATGTTGTGATACACAAATAGTAATTTATTTTGATGACAATATCAATATGGCATGAATGATTCCTGGAAGTAAGTTGAATGACGGGTGTACATCACAAACTATATATTGTCTGGTGGTTGTCAAAATTTCAAGTTCTGCAACAATACTGAAACATATAACAATCGAATTTCTTAAAATTAAAGAAATTCAATGAATATTTATAACTTCTGGATAAGATGGATATACTAAATGGACTTATGGAGTCTACTCTGTCACAGTGCCAGTAATATCAATCCATACGTGTACAGATAGATAAAACAGTTATCCAAACCATAATGGTCTCAGTGTACATTCAAGTTAGTACCCTGTGGAATATTTTGTGAGGAATATACTTATTTTGTCAGATTTGTAAGATTTAGACATTTTTAAGTGTACATGCCCCAGACAGGAAACTTTAAATGACTTAGGTGCAACATTTCCTTTTTTCTAAGTATTACAGCATAGGCAAACAACATGTGTACTTATCATTATCTTATACCATGTGTTTTTCCAGTTGTACTTTGATTCATTCAAATGGCATGATTCCAGATAATGTCCACAGAACTATAGTGGCATGATTCCAAATGATGTAGAGTCCAGAGGACTGTAGTGGTGTGATTAAAACAGTATTTACGAGATAAATTTTCAGAAACATTTTTATAAATCCTCCTTTGCCCCTTCTATATATTCGACAGGTGTAATTATTTGTATTAAGAGATGGCACGTCATACATATTTTTATTTTTTTTATTTATTTTTTTTATTTGTGATTGATGTATATATATATATTATTGTATATTTTTCTTTGGGCCACAAACCGGACTAGTTTGAACAAACTATTTTTGTGGTCCAGCCAGGAGTTTAAAGTTATTTTTTTATCTTTCAGGAGATATCCGGCTAAAAATGAAAACTCAGCATCACTGGGTACTTGATGATCAACTTAATATTTATACGAAAGAACGGAATGATAGTACAACACACATCTGTGCAGGATTTGTTACAAGCTGTTATATTCTTTGGAAATCCGGATTAATTTGTTATGATAAATTACGATTATTTATGGGTTTTTTTTTAGCTGGTATATACGTGTGCATGTGCAAATTTACATACTTGTAAAAACTTAGCTACCATATATCATGAACTGTCAGTACCATACGAATCTGATCAGAGCGCTATAAGTTAATATTTTACAAATACATATAGCACAAGTTTGAGTTTATACACAATTGATACCAGTAGAATATCTCAGTCATGTTTAGCTGTACAACAATAACTGACCTTATTTGGGCAAAATGTGCTTGTCTGTAACACAGAAAATTGGAGGCATTTATTCTTGACAACGTAGTTTATGCAAGCTAGGGTAATGGAATATTGATGAGTTAATTTTGGATTGTATTCTGCTGACAATGTGTACAAAAGAGTTATATCCACATACATTGTACTATTCTATTCACAATAAATCTTTCATGATACATGTACTTGTTTACCCTTCCCTCTATTGTCTATGCTTGAGACATGGAAGTATAAACCAACAGGACGTACAACTGAGTTAATCCCTGCCTGAGACTATCAAGGACATACTAGTATCTGCTAAACAGTTTATTGTGTAGATTTTTTAGTGCCATAGAACGTGTTCAGCATAATGATTTGGTTGATGTGTAGCAGTTCAATGAACTCTAGATGTGACAATTTTAAGGCACTCTAAAATAGTATCTGTCTGAAATTTGACTTTCTTATGGTCTCATCATCATTAATGGCCAGGTAATATTATTATGAAGGACATCCTTGAAGCTGTAAGGTGTTTACTGTGTCTTAAGGAGTTCTGGGCACCTTAGTACAAGTTGTATGATGGAGTTTGGTAAAAGGAAGAATTAGGTATGGCAGAATTGGTGTGAATATGTCATATGGCTAAAACAAGATAAAGACAGTTCAACTATTAAGAAGCAAACACAAACAAACTATGTTGATATATTAGCTGTCAATGGACAGATGTAATTTACATTCAAAGTAGGGTGTCATCTCTCTCTTTGGGCGGCACATCCAACCTAAGATTTCTATATCTTTACTTCATAGGAACTGTTTGGTTTATGTGACTTAGGTTAATCTGATTACAGGGTAATTTATCTGCATAACCAAGACATTGCCCAGTGATACACTGTGCATGCACTCACTTGTTATCTACCACACTTAGCCACCAACAACAATTGAAGTTTGTGTCTATCTTAGTCTACCTAATAGCTTTGTTTTCCACTCGTGACTGTAATGCATGTATTTAGTTCAAATCACTGTACACCAACAACAATTGAAGTTTGCGTCTACCTTAGCTTTGTTTTCCACTAGCTGTCACACATGTTTAGTTCAAATCTGTGCACATTTGATAAAATTACAAAAACTGAGATCTTTAATTTAGGTTGCGTTAGTATTCACCAGTGAAAGTAAACACTCAGGGGTGGGGTGGGGAGCTAACTCTCCACAATTTGACTATACATATATGTGCCACCCTTTGGTCTAAAATGGAATGTGATTTTTTTTCAACTGAAGAGTCTTAAACATGGGGTCCACTCTACATTATTCTCAATTTTGTTTGGTCTTAAAATGTGGTCTATTGTCTACCAAATCATAACTGTGCCATTAACTGCCCCTAAATGTTCAGTGCCTCCTGAGGGGAAAAATACAAGAGTGAAAACTACATTTTGCGATCCACCATTTCCTTAGTATAAACTACATGTACTACAAATATGGTTTGGTCTATAATTTGATCTTCTGAAAATCTGTAATGGTCTAAAACTGGGTGTTGGTTTTTGGTCAAAATAGGTCTAAAATGCAGATTGGGGTTAGCAGTATTGATTGCAAACCACAGAGCTCACCACTGGCAGCATCAGAGTAAACACTAGCACTGAAGTTTACCAAACAAAATAAACATTTAGCTAAAGTAAAGGCTTTTTAGTCTGGTCATAATGCCAACGTGGCCTAAGAATGTGGTGCACAGAGCAGACATTATATAATTTGTTTTCTTCATGTATCTGCAGTTCAAGTCTGTATATTATGTTTTATTTTATTTTATTTTAAACAATATCTTTTTATTTTATGCTTTTGTGACCTTTAGTAATTATTCGCACAGGAATTAGTTATTACACGTTCAAATAAAATTGATGAAATTTGTTACTTACTCTAATTCTGATTCTATTGCTTGTTTATGTGGTATATCCTCTTCCACTCCATAGTCAAGAATTGAGCCTACACCAAATTTACTTAGTCTGTTAATAGTTGGTTGGATGGTTGGCTGATCAGCACCTGCTACAAAATGTCCATAGAAGGTGGCCTGCATCAACTTCTCAAAGATGGTCTTACCAGCTATCATTCTACCATACTTCAGCAGCTGTGAATGAAACACAATTTTCATAGATCTCAGTTATTACTATATTATGCAGAAGTTGTATACAACTGTATGTGAATAATTCAATTTTAATACAATGAGTAACACTGAAGTGAAGCACTTTCTCTATGTGCTACACTCATTTATAGCATCCATACTAAGTGTAAAAGTATACTGTTTCAATGGGTTTATTTACAAGCTGAGCTTGTGGCCTTTCTAATGTGGTCACTTTAGCAAATAAAACAGTATTAACTCTTATACTTGATATGGATACTATACATGATTGTGGTACACATACAGAAAATGCTTTACTTTGGTATTTGAGGAAGCCATATTTGAATTGTATTGATGGTATAATTCATTGCAAACCTTTATGTATGATATATGTGTGTGCCTTCAAACTGAAGATTTGTTATTCCCCCTCAACAATCAGACAGTCTGACTGTAACCAAGTTCTTTGTCATATTTTCAAGGTTGAGATAGGACTAAGAACTGTTGACTGTCTCAAAATCTAGATCATGTTCTTGTCATATTTATGTTTTTACAAACAAATTAATGCATTCTGAAATAAATAATACCATTTTTATTGTCTTTCTAGTGTCAAGGTGTGAACAGACTTAATTATTTTAATTATAAATTCCACCCCACATTGCTTCAAACAATATTGCCTTCCTTTTATTTTTTTGCAGCAGTTTCCTGACCCTCTTTCTCGCAATGTCTATGGCTTATCAGTAATTCATTAGTTATAATACAGGTCATAACATGACTGTTACATCACAAATAATACTAGTTCCCACTGTGTCATTCAAATTTTTAGTTTCCATACTTGAATTATTTGCATATTATATACAGTATCATGAAGATATAAATTGATAAATAAAATAAATATAAAATTTACATAGATATATAAAACTTAAGATGTAAATTGTTTGAGTTTAGGTGATGTTACAGCATTTTCCTAACGTATTTTTTAAAATTCATAATGTCAATAAATATATTATTATTATTATTATCATATTAACACACAATATACATCATATATCATGTTGATGAATGTAGTGAAACCAAACATGCCTTCAACCCTCCCCTACTCTGTATGCATATACTTAATCAGGTCCCATGTCAAAAATTCCTGCTAGCTCTATTGTCATGTACAGAACTACTACTGCTCTATTTTACTCCACCTAACAAAGGACTATAAGTCTTGATGTTTACTCAAACTATCTCAAGAAGCTATTATAGTACTTGGTGTAGAGAGCTTCTTGAGGTAGTATTTAATGCAATTAAACAAGTCTCTAGGTATAGAGATCTTGAGTTTCTTGAGATAGTAACAGTAACACCAAGGCAAGTCTCTGCCATGGGTACGTATACATGTACATTAAATATGTAGACAAAGTCTTTTATGGAACACTACTAGTCTAGTCCCGCCTCACAATTACACTTAGATACATCACAAGTATGTGAGGCTGAACTCAATACATAGAGTCTATTGATACTGACTATAGTGTCTGGTTATGCAAGGTCGTGAATACCAAGCAGTGAATGTAGGTCACGTGTCACTTTCAACTGGTGCTGGTCTCAAATCTAGATGTTGTAGAGCTCTATACCACCTACCACCCCATTGATGGTCACATGATCAACCCAATGCAACCGTAATTCTTACACATAAAACATAAGAGTCATAGCATTTGATATTTACAGAATTGTTACAAATCTGAAAACCATGACGATGTAGTCCTGAATAACTTTGATGAACAAAACTCTCAATTATATAAAGGACACATGTACATTTTGTAACTGACTTAATTTAAATTAAATGTGATTGTCCTCTTTCAACAAATCCTTCGCATTCCACTCTACATGTAAGTCGTGATAGATTCGTTTGTCAGTCTTTGTATGCATTTAGGAGACAGCTGTAATTGTTTTATCGTGATTAATGAAAATGGGGTTTTTGGTGGGACAACTGGCTATGCAAAACATGTCCCTGCATGTCTAGCATGGTAGTGACCTTATTTCCCTACATACTGATATATGTATATGTTGGATTAACTGTAAAGTACATGAGCTACAGAATCTCATACATTCCTAATAGTCTACTCTAGCTTACAAGATACACACTTATTAGCCTGGAATCCATGCAGATCATGAGATGGGGGGGGGGGGGGGAGGGGTTGAATTTATTTCCCAAGGAAATCAAAATTCAAAATCTCCCTATAATCGCCTGGATTCTAGGCTACACAATTGGAGCATGGATGCATAAGGAGAGATAAACATCCATACTTAGACTGAGTGATACTGATAGATGGACTGTGGTAATACGTAATATGCAATGACACACAATTATGAATGCTGTCACAAGTGTGTCACACGTCTTAGTTCAATAGTAACACATAAACAATTTTAAAAAATGCAGTATGTTTAAATACGAACTTAGCCAAGGGCCAACCATTTTATGATATTAGTGACATTTACAAATAAAATACAGTGCGATGGTGACAACATACTAATACTCGTACTTGTCACTGTGTATATATTTACATCGTTATCAATATCCTATCTTGGTATGACCATAGGTAAATTTGATTGGCTAAAAAAGTGGGTGTGTGACCAATTTGTCAACTATTACATTACAACTAAGCACATGTATATACCACGTCACCTTGAGTATGGTATGGTGTTGTCCAAGAGTTGGCGGGCATCACTGATCACATCGACAACATATCGTTTTAAGTGTCAGACAACTGCGATCTACAGTCTGTCTGTCTTTACGTAGACTCGGAGGTGGACTACAGGAATTAACATCACATAGATAGAGTACGGGTGTATTTGTTCTTACCTGTTTGTTTTTGTCCACTAGAAAATTGAACGAGCACAACTTGAAAACTAGTAAAGCCCTGAGTATTTCGGCTGTGGTCTTACTTTTATAAGACTCTTCTGCATTTGTAAAATGCAAATCCAAGAACTTCTCCTTCGCCTCACGCTTCAAAAACTCCTCTTTCTCTTCCCTTTTGACATTAACTTCGACATTGTGGAGTTCGACGGGTCGTGGCGCTTGTTCGATAGCTGTTGACGACGCGTTTTGTTGAACACTGGCCCCGGGTGCCGAGTCAGGATGGGCGTTAAATGTACTTTTAGAGCTACTCAATATTCTGCGATATCCTAAAAGCAAGGAAGGCCTATGGTTTGTAATATTGTCGAATGTGGAACGCGAAAATCGCGATAAACCCCTGAGAGACTCCATGAAGGGGTACCGCATTGCAGCCGGTGTGGCGATAGCTATATAGAACGTGAATGAAATGAAATGCGTCACTAATGTTTATGTATTGTTTGGACTCCCCAAGTTATGTAAGAAAAGTACTAGAGTTGCCACATGCATGTCATAAAAAGTATAGAGTATTTATCTCTGAAAATACAACACTATTCTGAAATACCTTCGAATTCATTGACAGCCACTCTCGATCGCACGTATTTTATGAAAATGAGTGAAATCCTGAGACAGAAATTCACAAGATAAAATCTATGCACTTGGAGGTTATCAATAGCGCCACCAACGTCGCTGTCCATGGAAACTACTTCACTACTTCCATGCTCTGTCCAACTTTAAGTTACGAAAGGAAAAGTTCAATGCACTTGACTCAATCGATAGATCTGATTGTCACATTTACAGCACATGACAAGGCCCAGCGGTGCACTGCGTGGATATTTGAGGGTTAAATAATCGCAAACTGATTGGCAGCAGGTTGGTCATGAAGTGTTAAACCACAGTTAATTAAACGTTACATAAAATGGATGGCATATTGGCTGCATGGGCACACTTGATGACATTGCTTTTTTAAAGATGGATTTTCATGATCCGTCGTCTCACCAAATGTACAAATTGTGGTTAAGACAGCCAACCATGAAAGAATCATGACCTTGGTGATACTTCAATGATCCAAGCAAGAATAGAGAGATAAATCCAAGTTTTTATGTTCGAGAAACTGAATTAGTTTATAAAATATACATTTGTACATTGCCAAGTAAAATTATGAAAATGAGACAGAAATATTCGTTAAGTTACATAATGTAAGCTGCCACTAGAGGACAGTATTGCATTATACGTACAACAAATTATGACTCCTAAACACCAGGGGGTCAGCTCCATTCATTGGACAGTACAGTCATACAATAAACAGATACCACCATACACTGGTCACCTGTCACTTGTAAACAGTCATTCAGAAGGGGATTGCTATAAACCAAGACAAATTGAAAAGCGATATTTTCTTGTTTTTATCACTATGTAACTTGATACCCAGAGTCATACTTTCCTTGGAAAGTCCAGAGCATACATTGGGACCTAAACTCTTTCACAGTATCAGGAATGTCGCTAGCAGAATGGGACAGTTTTGATGTCATCATTTAGATTTTCATCTATTAGCTGAAATACTCAGACTGTCCATCAAGTCACTCGGTCATAGATATGCACCTTCAACAAACCGAGAAATGGAGCCATTCTATCTTAGAAAGAACACATAGAAAATGGAGTTCAAGAAACTCTTTGGTATGTGCATGTGTCTAACTGGAACACACAGTGTGTATTTTTTTGTGCTCCTGTGTGTATACTTGTGAGTTTATTCTCTCCTTATTCATCATACCTAGTAATAGAGCCTGTCACCAGTAACAAACATCCTTTGCCACTCTCTTTAGTGAACCTGGTCAAATTACATTTTTACACTTTGTAATGTCACAATATTGTTGAAGTGCAATTTCTAACTTTTTTTTAATTGTCACGGGTAAGCAGGTCTGGAAATATCACAGGTGAAGGAAGAGACAGGAAGAAAGTGACAACAGCGATCATATATCTGAAGACTAAGGTAACAGTTTAAATGATCAAGAAAGACACAACTGATATTTGGCAAATATTAACTCTTGATATTCTGGCAATATAACCATAGACAGTGGAAACTATCCATGTCCAGACTAGACTATCTATAGTGTAACCAAGTACAACATATATTTACTGTACATATACAGTTTTCACCCATAGAAGTTAGATGAAAATCTTTATCCTTTTTGATGAATTGTTGATCATAGACTGCCACAAAATGACACAGTGAAATCATACTGAGAGAAGCTAAGATGAAAACAAAGTAAAACTATTATTTACCATAGAGGGCAGCAAATCTGATTACCAGTGTAAGGATGAGTACAGAAATTTCCATTGCATGTGCATGAATACACCCAGCTGACACCTCTTAAGTCAAACAGACTCCAGAATGGTTAAGATTATACTAAATGATTTGTACAGATTTTAATCTTTCCAAGCTGTCATGAAAGTAGTAATAACCTTGTTGATACTTTTAGTTCTGGAAATCATCTGTCAGTGATATCAAATCATTATATAATTTGACAAAAAAATGTTTCTCAAAGCCTCAATTCTTTACATATAACATTCTTTTTCTATAATGACTGATTATTTTGCTTCTATGAAATTGAAACCCAGGACACTTGTATCTGCTACATTACACAAAATAAAGTCATAAAAACCAACCCAAAATTTACATTTATATTGACATTTTTTTAATAACAGCCCCTGCCTAGTATATCATCTATATGTATATTTGATATCAATATTTTATAAGTATAAAATTGAATATTTCATGGAAGATGAAACATAGTGGCATATATGCTCATTTAGGCCAAATAAAAAAAATTGTGTGTTTCCGATAATTCGACCAACTCTAGTTTAAGACCCCGACCCTAAGCATTTTTTTGCATGCAAAAACGTAAAACGGTAACAATTTACTTTATTTCCATGTACACCTTCATACCTTAGCCCTCATCTGTGATCAATTTTTAAAGAAATCTATATTCATATTCCAGAGAGAAACCAGGTCTTTTTAGACTATAACAGTACAGTCTACATAACGTGTTCTTATAATTGTCTTCATGTACTTTTTTTACACCTAATCAATGAAGACCGATGAGTATCTTATGTTGGGGTGAAAATAATTTTGAAAAATTTAATATAAAATAAATTAAATAGAAAATTCTGACCCATACTTACCACATTTTCTGAAGTCCTTTTACAGGAAACAAATTTTTTTTATAAAGTTTGCCTTGATGATTAATTTGTGTCTTATATTTATAAATATTTAAAATAAATTTCAATAATTGAAATGTGACAGAGCAAATTGCACCATGTTTTTATCCTGCGACATAGATGTCTGCTCAAAGTACTTAGATTGTGTAGTCTCAGAGAATCCTGTCACCCCTATCCATGAATGGTTTGTTCCATATCATATCAGTGAATGTCTGACACCCCTATACATGAATGGTTTGTTCCATATCATATCAGTGACAGTCTGACACCCCTACACTTGTATGGTTTATTCTATATTCTTATAGCTAGACCTGTGTACAGTGCAGTGAAATAGTTGGTTCATTTCAGTTGCCATGCAATGCAGAGAGTAGATATATATATATATATACACATACCACTATGAAGCTTCCAGTCTTTGACTGTAAACCAAACATTTCATCAAAGTCTGAGTGGTGCTCCAGATATTGAAATAACACACCAAGATATAAAGGTATGTTATTTTTTTATCATTTTCCATCTTTTCTTGACATTTGCATTGTGAGTTTTTCACATTCAAGATCATTGACAGGTACAGTATATCATCTATGGATACATTTATCACACTCACTTATTAGGTGATGTATGTACATATATGTAATGCAGAGACTGTGACAAAATTGTTCTAGGTCAATGGATGTCACCTTTATTAATGAAATTTGTAAACAGGTTATGTTCAATTTGTACTCTGTAATTCTCGACTAAAAAATAACATCGCCAACAACTAAAACTAATATAAATGTGTGCAAATGCAAAATAATCCAAAGTTGACTAAAAAAAAAAATCATGAAATTTTCTAATGACAAAGTCAAGAATTTGTTGAACATGAATCCCAAATTTTGATGATGTGCTGTCATCATATGTTGTGAAATATTTTTGTCTCTTGATTCTTTTTTAAAAATTTTTTTTGAATTTTTCTGTCAAAAAACAGCTTGATATGGTAAATGAATACATGTTTGATAGTCTATTATATTGACACTTGTCATTTAAGATGCCAAATTTTGATTAATGGCAAGCTCAATTTATGATATGTGAACAGCTTCAAAAATGACCAAATTCCATTTTGATCTTGTTACATAATCAATATTACTATCCACAAATGAATCCTTTTGAGCTTTGACAAATAGTAATCCAAACATTTGAATTCTTTTACTGTCACACCTTGAATAAACTATTTCTTGTTTGAACAGAAAATATATATACTGTTACTGTGAAACATGTTTTACAAATGTTTGGTTAATCTCTGGTACCAATATTTTGTAAAAATCTGGAATATTTTTTGTGACAAACATACTATGTAATTTTTTTAAGGCCTTGGATTTGACTATTGATCATTGGGTCGAATTGTACTTTACAAAAACTTGAATGGAAATAATTTATTCAATGATTTATTTTCAAACAATATATGAAGCACAGGAGACAATATACAGAGAAATACAAAGAGAATCACATTTAAAAGTGTTCACTTGAAACCCTAGATGTGTATACATAAAAGTTTAAACACACATGCACTCAAGTGTACTACACACTGCATACAGGGATGTGAAACGTCACATCATGTTTACACTTGTGTGACTTCAAAATATTGTCCCAGACTGGTGGTGGTAAAGTGTAATATGGCCCCATGCCTCTGTTTGGAGATAGTTGTAATGTTTTTATATAGGACACGAAGTATAATTGTGTTTATTATAAAAACACATAATAATTCCCAGAGGAATTAGTTAAGCTTACAATTTAGCACACTCAAGTACACAATAAAAGATGATACAGTATGGAGAGAAAATTATACAGAAAATTAATGTAAAAGATATAAACTGTCAGACTGGTTTATTCGTGGTTTAGTCAAAGATTGATCAGAAGCAAGAACATAGAATCATCTGTCTGGGTCAATATTCTGAATTCACACATGCAAATAATGACTTCATATCCGTAAAGAAAACCTGTGAACTCTTATAGCTATTATATAAAACATTTTGGTGCAGTACAAAGTTTGAATTTTTTCAGTAAAATTGAATGTAATTACAAATTAGTTATTGCTGAATCTGTAAGCAGATTTTATTGTCCTTGCTTACAAATTATTAGAGTAGAGTAATTAAGTCAGGACTTGATTCTGATGTCATTTCTCTTTTGAGAAGGAAAGGGACGATGCTAGAATTGAGTCCCGACTTACCCTGTCTCCATGCAGGACTGTAGGCTAACAAAATACAGGATGTATGTTGAAATCCATCCAAATGTTACTAATAGTACATGTAATACAGAGAAAGATAAGAAACTAGAGTCGTGAAAATGACTTTTGTCAGATGAACCTGTGGAGTAATTGTATTGGAATGGAAATGTAGCCGTACATCAGTTTAATATTCTGTAGCCCCTGTACTTATAAATTACAATTTTGTCTCAGACATTAAAAAAGTGACAATCTGTGAAACGTCATATGTCTTTTAGACACTAATACATCAAACGTGCTGCATGCCTTGATAACCATGGTGATAAATAACATTTGATGGAAGTGGCTGATTGCACCGAGATAAAACTGAATGTGTGGATGCATGGATGTGCCAACCTCATATCCAGTAATAAACAATCAAGTCCTGTGGGATGAGGTGATTTATAAAAGCTGTCAGTCTATTGACTTACAGTTTTCACACTTTAAATGGTTATTTGGATGAAAAAATTGTAAATCGTATACAAACTTTGTTATCTATTAATGAAGGTGGGAAATTTGATTAGACTTTGTCATCAAAGTGTAAAATTGTGTTTCCTCGGGGTTGTTTATCACTCGCCACGTTTTGAAATATACATTAATCTCTAATTGACTTCTTGTGTGACTTCACCAAGTTTTGAAATATATTATGAAATGATCTCTTAATGCTTCCCCTGTGTAACACTATCAGTTCTGAAATATAATATTATGCAACGATCTCTGAATTGTCCCTGTGTTACATATATCATACAAATTCCCAAGACATAAATTGCTTGTCTGGATCAGCCCATGGAAAAAAAAGTGGAGTGTCATTTCATTTCCTGATGAATTTTAATATGTTTTGCCAATTGTGTTTGTGGATGAATAAAATCCATGATAGACGTCAGACACAGAATTCATTTCATTCAAATTTTAGTTTCTTTTTCTCTTTCTAGTCGACAGACTACAAGTGGTATGAAATCATCTCTTCACCGTAAAGTGAGATTTTGAGATTCAATGCACAGATAGCACTAGACTAAGTTTCTTTCTCTCTTTCTAGTCGACAGACGACACGTGGTATTGAATCATCTCTTCACCGTAAAGTGAGAATTGAGATTTGATGCACGGATAGCACTAGACTAGCTTCTTTCTCGCTTTCTAGTCGACAGACTACACGTGGTATGAAATCATCTCTTCACCGTAAAGTGAGATTTTGAGATTCGATGCACAGATACCACTAGACTAAGTTTCTTTCTCTCTTTCTAGTCGACAGACTACACGTGGTATCAAATCATCTCTTCACCATAAAGTGAGATTTTGAGATTCAATGCACGGATACCACTAGACTAGTTTCTTTCCAGCTAAAATGAAGATTTCTTTAAATGATATGGAATATAAAAGAATGCGATCATGAAATCCAAGTTAAAAATGAGGACAATGATATTATTTCTGTTGAAAATTCACATTTTTGGTAAAAATAAATTTGTTTGAGAAGCACTGAATCTGATTGATTTGTAAAATAACCATGTCCCTCCTAAAATCCTAGGATTTGTACAATATATATTGATCCCACTTTCACAAACCAGAGCTGATATTTCTACTGTGATCGACACTGTAAACTAACTAGTCTTGGATGTTGCCATAAAAAAGGCTGTGGTTATGACAATGATGATCCCAAGTCTTTAACTGTTAGATGGTTCACACTTAGCCATTATTTATGTCAACTCTGAGTTGACTCTAATCTTAACCTGACTTAAGAAAAACAAATATGAATAGTCGTGAAACAAATATTAAGAGTTGTGTTTGTAAAAGTTGGTCATGTAAAAGATGGTGGTTTAGACCTGGCATAACTTTTGCATTCACACAAAATTCCATTTGATTATGTAAGTGTATTTAGTTTCCTGGAAAAAAAGGAAGGTTTCTAGGGTCAAAGTTCAGGGTTGCTGCTAAATGATTGAAACAAATGAAGGCTATGCTAATACATGTATTGTGTAATTTTGGTATGTGATATGTGTCGACATGGAGTCAAGTACAAAATGAAATGTGAATAGGACCAAAATCCAACTTATCAGTTTTACTGCAGTCTTCTTATCTGGCCTTACTCACATTTGTAGAGTAAACATTGCTTGCATATAACAGATCATATGTACTGCCACTCCATTGGCATCCAGCAGTCAATGTGTCTGAACAGCGCTTAAAATCAATTATAGCTTATATATCAAGCCATGGTAATTGCTCACTATATATATATATAATGTAATTGATGGATGTACATGTCAATCATTGATATGTACATGTCAAATCAACATTTTATAAATATCAATTTCATATTTCCTGGTTTTATATAATTTACTTCTTTCTTCGGCTTACATTTACAAAATAGAAATTGCTAGCTTTAATAACAGCTTGCAGGCATGTGAACTGTTAGTACTAACACTTGAACTGCTAATTATAACCAGTTATAAGCAAATCATAGCGGTTTGCGATATTTCTGAAAGTGAACTGCTAAATTCATGTATTGGAACTGCTGGTATGAATAGTTATTAGCATTTATGATTTTTACATGTTAAGCCCATTTAAGACTTAAATAGTTGAACATTTGTCAATAAAATTCCAAACTGTTTGGTAGGATTTTGATGTCATCTGGTCACAAATTATATTGTTAAAAGTGTTCCAAGGTTTGAATATCAAAATATTCGCTAACAAAATATTTTGATAAATTTGATAAATGGACTCATACATATAATGTAACGTATCTGTCTTTTGGACTATAGTTTTACAAAAAATACACTGTTTCTCTCTAAAAACCCTTTCCTTGTCTTGTGAAAATCCATGCAACTCTTCTACATAGAAATGATACCCTACAGGGAATTTTATACATTCATGGCAAAAAAAAGATATGGCAAGTTATACATTTATCCCACCTTGTGATAGTTAGTCTGGGACGAAAAAACAGGGATTTGTATGTTAAATCTGTAATCCTTATAAATAATTTATTCATACATATCAGGAACAAATCTATGTTATATGCATATCTGTCTTTCTTCGGAGGGACTACGGTGATTTTATTTTTTAAAAGTTGAATTTTCACACGTGACCAGACTATAATGTCCCGAATTTATACAGTTACGCATGTCAACAAACTTTACACTCATTGTGTACATTATTTGCAGTGATTCCTAGAGTTGTGTTTTACAGCGAAGGATGTAGTTAAAGATTTACAAACTAGGATCTCTGATGTGAGACGTATGTACTGCATATTTTATATACTTGTCAAGTAATCTGTGTACAATGACGTTTACATTTTCAAAATGGAATAAAATATTAGACAAATTGATTTCCTCTGTGACTTGAAATCAAACTGTGGTCAGAGGTTGGTATATTGGATTGTATGCTTAGATTAAAACATAAATGAGCTATTTTTCATTTAAATTACTGATCTTTACAAGTCAAAATTTATTAATTCAATTTCCATTCCCTAGTATAGTGTTTATAAAAAGAGAATTTGGTCAGTGTTTGTATAATAACTTAATACATTTTCCAAACAAAAATATACTGAAATAAAATGAATTATTAACTTTTCATGAACTGTATTTCAGAATTTTGATTACTGTCTTTCAGAGTCTGAGGTGTGCTGTCAATTGTTAGCTGTACAAAGATTACTACTTCTTTGTGAGCATACGTGTGTCAGAAATGGTGGTGATGGCCGGGGGAGGGGAATTAAGGGGTACTACATAGCCAGAGCTCAGAAATATAACACAGCGGCAGCTGCCGTTTTAGTGTCTAATTGGTTGTACACTGCATTGCAACTTGCTATATTAAAGGCGAGACCGATTTCCTTAATTCCAGAAAGTATTGAATATCCCTGCATGCATGCATGGTGGCATTGATCAGTATGTTGAAAATATGTAACATCAGTTTGGTAATATTTTATGTTAATTAATTTATTAATGTCATATTTCCATTGGACATGAATGCTAGAGGTATAGTGAGTGAATTTAATTGAGTGTGTTGTCTGGTTCATAATCAGAGTGATATATCCTTAAGGTGTATCATGTATGAGTCATTGTCTGCAGGCTAGAGAGTAATACCAAATGTTGTATTACAGTCAGGAGTATAAATTTATCCTCAATGTACAGTCACATATAATGATAGAATTATTGAAGTGAAAATGTGATTTTTTTTTCCGCCAATTTACTGAATTTTATTAAAGGAAAAGTACAGTCAGTCTTATTTCTGCCTTTATTACACTAGTGATGAAGTGATCAATGGTATTACTCAACTTTGAAATTTTTCACAAAAAGCCCTGTACACTTGCCATGTATTTCGGCCATTTTGGGAATATCCTGCAAGGGTTTATGGGAAAACCTTGCTATTACACCATATTTACCTTATCCTCCTTGTCTTGACAAATGTAAAGAAAGTGAAGGCAAAGAGATTAGGGTAAAATGACGTCATCGCTACTGGTTTTCCCATAAGCCTTTGCAAGAAATCCACAAAATGGCTGAACATTTGTCAAATACAATGAGGTCTTCTTTATAAGATTTCAAAGTTGAGTAAGTTACTGAGGTGTTATTTTATCACCTAAAATCATATATAAGTTGACAACATTCAAGTGTTTGAAAGGTAGAAATATAAGCCTGGCTGGACTTTTCCATTGATATATGTAGTCTGATCGTACTTAAGTATGCGTAACAAATAATTGCAGTGAATACAAGAAGACTATACAGTTGTCCAAGTATTTATCTAGTTAAAACATTGTATATCATATTAATATACTTGGTTGTCAGAGTTGTTGGATTAAAATCCTCCTAAAAGTCACCCTGATAATCAACATGATGGTCAAATATTCTATGAAACTGTCGTGGGAAATAATCTCTTAATTATTCTGTGAAATAAGACTTTTCTTTATTCAGCTTGGTAATTAAGGCAGTTCTCTGACACAAATTAGTATGTTGTATCATAGACCTTCCACCCACGTGTGGAGGGTCTATGGTTGTATCTACCATATACTGCATTTGAAGGATAGAAAGTTATTGGGGTGTAATTAGGTATCATCCCCAATTGTTTTTCTTCGTTCAACCATAGAAAATGTGAGTGACTTAAGGGGCCTCATCACTACAATTCAAAAGATGAGTAGCTGCAAAACCCCTTAGATCATTAAAAAAATATTAGCGGTGTTATGTTCACAAAACAGTTCTACATGAAATTCGTGGGCTTCATTGCTGTCGATGATATATGCTTGTTGAGCACTACTCATGTGAAGCGATCTACATGTAACTTATTCAAGTTGTGGTTATGCCATAATATGCTTGTCTTTACCTAAAAAAATATGTATATCATGTGTGACACACAGGTTATTTTCTGGTAATAATGTAAAACTAATTGAGATATTTTGATAATTACAGTCTATTTCCGAGTATCCTCTAATTACACACCTTAGTAATTTTAATACTTAGATCAGCAGGATGTCATGATAACTGATATACACTATCATTTAATTGCATCGTTTTACACAATTATGTTATTACATAATACAATAATTATTTGACAAGGTGTATTTAAATTATCAACAGCAGTTTGCAAGGTATATTTATTCAAACACATAATAACTCCCAGAGGATTTATTAAAGGTTGCAAAGCTCAGATGAAATAAAGTAAAAAAACAAAAGTGTGCAGAAATTTCACAGCAGTAGAGTTCATTAGAGTCTATTCTCAGGGAAGGCAGGATGATCGATAAGTCTGAGAATAATTTTTCTGTTCTCACTGCGGAAATAATTCAGTGTCGTTTTTGCTGTATTATGATGTCTCATCATTGAGAGAGTACAATTCACACAGTATAGAATAAGTGGTCTGAAAGGTGTAATTTCAGAAAGTATTTGGTGTAAATCTTCAGAAAGAGTGTTCACTTTTTCAGAATGTCCCCATACAAATTGCTGATTTGTTTTCTTGGTTTGGTTTCAGTGCATTGCCCTAAAAAATTGCCCTATAGGGTGTCAACAGGCAAGTTATAGGATCCTATAGGGCAAAAGTGTGCCCTGTAGGTTTTTTTTTTAAAGTGTGGGCAAGAATTATAAAAAGCATGTTGTAGCTACGAGGGCCAGTGAAATAATTTTGTGCGACAGCTGCTTTTATAACATATCATTTATTGGCCTTTAGAAATGCCAAATAAATGATATGTTATAAGACCGTTGCTTGTAAATATCCACGGTCTGTATTATACCGTCCATCTTTTAGAAACCACAGTAAAATTTAATCCGAGCAAACACAGTACTCTAAGGATCTAGTTTGAATTTAACTTTAGAGACTCTCGAATGCACACAAGTGAACACAATGTGTTAATCAAATTGACTCAAATTCACTTAGCAGGATATAAGAACTTTGTACTGTATTGAGTCACTTAGTTGTGGTGGTTGTAGGAATTCTTAGAACCAAACCTCAGTTCTTGTATTCAATCCATTCCCTTTCTAGTAATGAGTCTCTTGAAATCTAATTTAATAATAATCTCATCTCAGAATTTTGATTTGAATTCTGCTGGACTGAATTCTCTGTAAGGACACATTTTAACAAAATCTTATTGCCCGAATCAAATTTTACAAGTCCGGTTCAGTAGAGTTAACCTATCGAAATCGTGTATAGCTGAGTATTGTTGCATATACTATTAAAATCAAAATAAATGTGCAGGTAGCCATTTTGTTGCTCAGTTGCTCAGCATTATAGTTACAAAATCTTGACTTTAATTGGGCCCTGTCAGGTTAATAAGATTGGATTTGGGTGAGGAAAATATTTTGCTGGAAATTGGTCATCAGCAAAAAATTATGACCCTAAATGTATGCCAAGCTCCATTGATAATACGGGTTTTGGAGACGTGTCTCTTCTCCCTCGTACTTCATTAGTGGAATACGAGATACCACACACCCTCCAAACTGAGTACTACTAGCTTTGATTTCATATATGCACAGATATATTACATTGTAAAGAGTTGGGGCGAGTTGAAAATGGGGCGAGTTGAAATTGGGGCGGGTTGAAAATTGGACGAGTTGAGTGGGACGAGTTGAAATGGGACGAGTTGAAATTGGGACGAGTTGATCCGTCACCGATACAATAGTACTAATACAAGATACCTGGTATTGCAAATTGCAAAATGCACTTATAATGCCAACAGGCTTGATAGGATGTTTTGTTTAATATGTTGAGTAGGATTGAACATTTAGGCTTGAAAACTTGTTGTTTGGTGGCGCTAAAGAATGAAATACTTGGTCTGGAAGAAAAAAAATATAATCTCATCTAATCCTTATTACAATAACAAAAATGTAATGATCCAGGATTGAAACACTGCCCTTAGCAAATCTACTTATGCACCTCTCTCTCCTCCACCAAAGAAATATAGAAGAAAGAATTGGTATTCACAAGTAACTATGACGATAATATTGATTATTTTATATTATGAAATATATTTAATATCAATACCTCCAGGATATTGGATTTCCAGTAGAAGTCGTATTATTGTCATGGTTTGTGTATCTACATTCTGATACAAAATATTTGGTATATATAATTATATAGTGTATATAAATGTATATACAATACCTGTACCTGTAGGGTAATTAGAAAAAGAGCTTTGATCTCCAGCTTTCACTAAAGTGGTTGGGCTCTTTTGAGGAAACGAAATGAAAGTTTATACTGCAGTGAAATTATTCTGATTCAGAAATTTGGTGTTTACTTGATTGTATGAAAACCTTCTGCAGCCTCAACATAATGAATGGGCACAACCAATATTATATTCACATTGTTATTACATTATTATATTCACATTAGTATATTTACATTATTATTACATTATTATATTCACATTATTATAACATTATTATGTTTAACATTGTTATTACATTGTTATATTCACATTATTATTACATTATTATATTCACATTATTACATTATTATGTTTAACATTGTTATTACATTATTATATTCACATTATTATATTTACATTATTATTACATTATTATATTAACATTATTATAACATGTTTAACATTGTTGTTACATTGTTATATTCACATTATTATTACATTATTATATTCACATTATTATATTTACATTATTACATTATTATATTCACATTAATATTACATTATTATATTCACATTATTATTACATTATTATATTTACATTGTTATTACATTATTATATTTACATTATTAATATAAATGACCCAGTTCTAGTCAAATTGCATGCATTCTGAAGCCATATATTTTGAATAATTTGTAACATGACTGATTGTACCAACTTGATGTGAACCCATATGGACATCTGATATACTTGACAAGTATAATGTATTAAAAGTGACATGGTTCCTACTATTCAATATTAAATGGTCTAGGTATTACAATCAGTTTGTAAGAACTAGATATATATGCAATAATAACGACATATAGGCTATAATCTTAGCTACTCTGAGTTGATGCCTAACTGTGTCGAGTAACTTAGAATTTAGAATCATTTGTCATAAATGTGTTGTAATTTTCTGGTCTACGTGCTGTCAACAATAAGTATAGCTTATTGACTATTCATTTTAAAGTACTTTTTGTCATGATATCTTTTAATCGTTTGAGATGAGATTTCAAAACATCACATTTTTCTGTCAATGCCTATTTGAGTTACATGTCTTTCATCTCACTGAATATAGAAGTTAATGCACATTATATGTAAAGGGAATGTAGATTTTAGGATTAAATGTACTATTTTTTATTAGTATTATTCTCTGGTCTATTTTTGACCAAGACTTAGTGTTCTCCCACCCATCAAATTCTCTAAAAATTTACATCCCTAGAATCCTTATATAAACTCTGCAGTTGTACTACAATACCATTTGCCACTATTTCTTCAAAAAACTTCAAGTCTCTGAATCGATTTTAATCTTTGTTGCGTCAATCGATACATCCTCTGTAGCAATATCAGCAGTGAAGAAAGATACAGATATTGATCTGGGCTTATAGTGTCCTGTTTACGTGTGATCTGTCTGTAAAATATAATATTGCCTGTAATACTGTGTTATTGATCTACATAGCTGTAAGGGAAAGACGACATTGTGCCATATAGCATCATAAATGCTGAGATGTTATAAGAATATAATAATTCTGAGACGTATTGAATAATCTGGCTATTTTGCAAGGCTACATATATATCATGTATTTTTTTTCTCCACATTTTGTATCTAAAATATACAAGCAGGAGTTTATCTGAGGCTATTTTTTGATTCAGCCAAATGGGTTAGACAAATTTTACAAATCAGTTTTACATGAAATTTCTGTCATTTCTGTCGATAATACCAGTGTTGAGTGTTTACTCATATGAAGCGATTTGACTATTCAAGTTGTGGTTACACCAATTATGTCAATTTTTACCAAACAAAATATGTATATCCTTTACAAAGTATGGGTTATTTTCTATTCCTACCTGTTCATAGGCAGTTTAGTTCTGTTGACTGATTTGTCATTCGTAGAGATTAAGAAAAGGAAAATATTGGACCCTGACATTTTGTGTATCTGCAAGTATACCGGTATAGTCGGACTGAAATGTGATAATTTATGTATTATGACAGTCCCTTTGCTGGTTTATATTTTAAAAATAAATTTATGCAAGAATTGAAATTCAAATGGTATATTCATGTTTGAAGAGTTAATATTATCCTTACCTACACACACACACACACACACACACACACACACATACATGATTAAAATAGTCTTTCAAGAAAATGATGGCATTTTTGGAATTAACATTTCACCATTTCACTTTGATATTGAATATGCAAGATGGCATTTATGAATTTGAATCATACGCTATAGGTATAGGAGAAGAGAGATTAATTGTCATTTATATTGGCCAGATAAAAATCATACAATTTATGTACAGATAATAATTATGCAAAAATAAATTCACCATTTAAATATTCCTGCAGTTTTGTTCTGCTTGAGTATAATCAGACTCAGAAAGTATTGAAATATCTGATTGATATTGATATTTTCTGTCATCAAATTGGCCATTAACCCATGTAACCTCTTAATGATACCATCATGTGTAAAGTTAAACAGGGTTAAAGGATAGCAATTATCTTAAAAGTTGTAAGTGAAATTTCACTTAAAGTAGCGCTTAGAGTACACAATGTATATCTGATTGTGTATATTATCCCATGGTTTAAATTCACACTGTTTTATATTCTTAGACCTCTTAGAACCTCATGTGTGTTGCATTTAATAATTAACTCATCACTCCATCCACGCCATGTGAATTTTACAAGTATCACTTTCAAACTGTTCTTTTCAATGATACCACACTACACTCATTTTAGCACAGTTTCTGCATAAAAGTTGTTTAAAGATGACTATCCACCTACAATGATTTAATACTTGAAAAGTTTTACATACACCTTAGACAATGAAACACTACAATTTGTAATTTTATTTGAAATATCCATCATTTAACTCAGAGCCACAATGACGAGTGGCTGCAATAATCCTTTATGAGTTAAACCCCAGGCATATTATCAGCCCTCTGTTCTGATCAAATGACCAAATTCTCATCCAAAGTAACTTACTTACTAACTTTCTAAATACCAAGTTGAACATATCCATTTCAAGACCTTTACTAAGAGATCTTCCCATATGGCATGTTTCAGGAGAGGTTTGCCACCAAGCTTAAATCTTCATTCCCTCACCTTTTCATAATCAGTTCTGTCAGCTGACATAAATTGAACCATCAAAGGTTCCAAAATTCTATGTTAAGTCAATTCCTATACACTTTAGTAGCAATTTATAGAAAAAATAGCAAGTAAATTCTGTAAACATTAACTTGAAGATATCATAGAGTTGATTTGATAATAGTCTATACTAATATCTTGTCATAAAAGAATTACTGATTCAGAATTATGATATTAATCAGATCTCCCCCTGGACGTTTTTTTCTTTTCAAAAGGGCATTATTAAAAGCTAAAAATTACTTTGGGCTGTAGGCAACCAGTTGAAGGAAGGGAATTTTTCTTTCTGAAAGTTTGGCTTTTAATGATTACAATTGTTAACAGCTTCATCTGATTTCAGAATTTCACCATGTGAGCAGGAATGAATTGATAGACCATAGTGAATGTAGCTGTAAACCACTTAAGGTGTACCAATGGAAATTTGTTTCTGGGTTTAACATACATATTCCTTCAGGAATTATACAATAGAGAAATAGTGATGTCTGCATCAAGCATATATCCACACCACCATCTATATATACATGTGATCAATTCCTGGGCCATTATCTGAGATTAGTTGGAGATGTTTCATAATGTATGCACAAATATCAGAAAATCCTTTTATTATTGTATAATAATTATTATGAACTTGAAGTGAAAATCAAACAAGTTTATTGGTTGTTTTATTTAGATTCAACTTCCATAATTTTTATGTCGGTTAAAAAAATGATCAGAAAGTTAAATGTAAGAGACTTAACAATGTCAGATTCAATCAGGTAGATAAATCCATGTTTTCAGGGTGTGTCTTTGAATGGGGGAATGACCTCTGTGTTAATTGAGCAACTGATGTGTAAAATTAATATAATGGGTTGGAAGAATAATAGCTTGCAAATTTGACCTTGTACAATTTACAACTAGTGGCGATGTGTTAATTTGTATTCATCAGATGGAGGCGTGTCCGTGGTTGTAGCTTACTTTATAGTCACTTTTGTGTTGGAAGATTTTGGCAAAGTTGTGTGAACTGAAATTAATTTGCCATGTAATCTTTGTAAATTAAAAGGAACCATGCATGCATGTACATGGTTAAAGATAAAAGAATTACATAGAGAAATGGCATTAATATTTATCTTAATTTTATTTGGAATGACACATTATCAATGTTAAAGTAGCTAGAAGAAAATGCCTAGCAGGGTATAGTTGATATACAAATATGTTTGTATGTAGTGGCTTCAAAATTATCAATTCCACTAGTAGAATATGACTAACAGGGTATATAGTTGAGTATCACAGTTTTACATGACTCGTGTATATTGAAGTTGGTTATTTTACTTTATATGACTAGAATGCAATTGATCCTTTGAAGCTCAATTTCGTAATTTAAAGTTCTATATTGAAACTTGTTCATTTCTTTAACCAATGTTCAAATCAATTCTGGACAGGTGTATTATATACCAGTGATTATTTGCATCAGTGAGTGTGTGTGTGCATACTTATTGTACTGGAATGACTTTCTAATGAATTGCGTATCTATGCTAGTGAGCATACAAGCATTCCATGGTGTACACATACTCACACGAACATGAACCAGCGTACAGCTTCACGCTTTGTTTACAAAATTTGTTGTTTCAGATTACAGAACTCTGTGACATCTCAGTGCCAGAATGGATGGAACTTGGGGTATTTGCTCTCATGCTTCACTCACAAGTAGAGCAATACAAAACATCGCAAATACTCTTACAAATATGAATATGCCAGACAGACACGTTTCCTGTCTTGAGATTGATATTACACACCACTGCATCGACTAAAAAGAACTGATCATTGTTGGAAATATAAATTATGCCCAATATTTAATAACTATTCATTTTTTGTGTAAGTCATCTCAGAGTCAACAATTTCAGTTTTAACATTTAATAAGTATGAGATAAGAATTGGATATTTCTGTGATATGTGTATATCTAGTTCCTATACAGTATCAATTGTTACCATTTACACCTCCACTCACAATATAGTCAAAGTCATTACTCTAGAACTCCTGAGATGCATGAGATGCAATTTAAAATGTAAAATTTGCCCACATTGGCATCCAGACTATTATATGTGTGGTTTTCTTTCCATTTTGAAAGTTAATGGCACATATATTCTTTCTCAGCAATCTGTCACTTTATATGTGATCACTTAAATGGATTAATATAATGGTAATATTGACTGCAAGGTCATATTAATTATCTAAGAAATTGTTATGATAACATCAGACTATAGAGTGTAACATTAATCATATTTTAATGTTTCCACCTTAGTGTCTTTTTCTGTTATAAAATGTGAAAAAATAAATAATAACTAAATTAGATACAAATAAATGAAAATATTCACTTCATTGGTATGGATATAATTTTACCTAGTCATACTAAAAATAAGTCTTATTTTGAATATTAACACAAATATGTTTTTTTATGTACATGTATATCAGTTTACTTTATGAAGTTCAATGAACTGTTGCGAGTGTTGTGAATTAATCCATTTTAAGTGATTACTCAGTGCAAAACATAATTGCCAATTGCATTAACTTCTCATCAATCTAGGCTAACATTGGCATAGTAACAAATAACATTGAAGGTGATGTGTCAATTTCCATTTAATATCACAAAACTTTAATTAATGAATGAAATGTGTGAAAATTATTGGTACAATTACTCAGCTGGTATGTCCTCTTGTAATGTCCTATCGAGGTATTATACGATTCTGTCTTGCATGTCTGTCTTTCTACTTTAAATTGGTTCAGTCCTGTGTAACAGATACACTATAGGGAACTTGCAAACCCACCATGTTGAATGTTGCATCATGGGAAATGTGATAATAAATACTAATCAATTAACATTGTAACAATAATTGTACATTGTTTGTGAACAGAAATAATCAATTCATAGTTACCCTGACTATTGTGGGAGGTTCATTTTATCAGTGGCTCCAGATTAGGTATTACGATAACCACAGATAATCCCATAGTCCTTTGCGTCTGAGCATGCTCAGTCTGGATTGCAAGTTCCCTATTGACAACTCCTAATTCCTATTTTATATGTCAAAATGTCTTTCATCCGGCTGGATTCTAAAGCAGAATACAATGTATAGTGGTACCTATACAGCAAATATAGTTTAATAGCTCATGTACAAAATATGTTGTTCATTAACGTACAATAATGCAATAAGCTAATAATATGAAAAATGAAGTTGTCAGAAATTGAGTAGATTTCAGAGTATATGCCATCTTTCACTCTGTCATAATTGACTGTAAATTATCTCATAGCATACAATGTATAGAGTTGAAGAATTGTCTTTCCAGAGCACACTACCACATTAAGTGTTCAATCACTCAATGGTTATTTTGGAATGCTGCCATGGTCCAGTGTAAATTTTTTGGATCGCAGCTATGGAGAGTACATGGTTCAGTCTATGTGCCATGTATTTTTGGTGACAGTCTGCAGTGTTATGTTACTTGATCATCTTTTTTAAAAACTTTGAATTGATAGTGCAAATGCTTGCCAAGGATTCTTTTGTGAGAAGGAAAATTATATATCTAGCTAAATACATGCAATACTGTCATAAGCAGACAGTTGGTAACTTTTCGACGATACGATTGTTTACTGATAACCACTTCTATTATTTAGTAATATTCTCATGATATTGGGGGAAAAAAAGTATAATCCAGCTCAGAGTTTGCAGAGTATTAGGTGTCCATATTTTTTAAGGATATACATGTAGCTTTTGCTTAGATACTAATCTTCTATTTATTTCCATGATATATAACCATCTGTCTGCTAGTCAAACTGATTTAAAATTACAGTTCTTAGCCTTCAAACCAAATCTATGACGCACGTACATTTGATAATTCTTATGAAAGATTTATAATTGAAGTATTAATATCAGGTGTGAATTTCTGGGTTATCGCTTTGTAATAAATATTTGAAAATGGTACTTTTTTGAGGAAATTGCAAGCTCATAGCTTTATTTCATCTTTGTTATGTTTTCGCTATATTGTACTGATATGAAGGAACCCAATAAAACTCTAAACATACTGTAGCTGGAATCGACAAAGGTTTAATAGCTAGCTAATAATATTAAAGGGGCACAAGCTGAGTTTATACATGTTTAGGCATACAAAATGTAGTTTTTACTGCATATTTAAAAGGTGCTCACAGTATTTTACCCACTGAAGCACACTTACCACAACGTGCAATGGACTGAACTCAAACCTGGTATTAAGATAAAACTCATAAAATTAACATAATTTATGGTATGTACCAAAAAATGTTCAGGAATCCATATTATGCAATAAACTGTTCTAACGATGCCAGAAGACAATCATGATGTCATAGAAGACATGCATTGACATTATACTGAAATGTGGTTTTATTCCTTTTTTTGACTTGAGTAAAAAGTTTATAAACTCAGCATGTGCCACTTTAAGGACCTGTTCAAGTCAAACCTGCAGACCTTCTTAATCCTTTACTTGAATAAAAAAAAATTTTGAACACATCTGTGTTCTTTTTTGTGAAATGATAACCTGTTGCAAACAGTTTTGCTGAATGCCTAAGAATAATATAATAATAATAATTTATTGTTTAAAGACCATTACACAACACATGTCTCAACAGTCTGCACATAACAAATCACAAAATTTAAGAATCAAGTAATTTGGAAAAAGTAAATTAAAAGTTGAGGACATTTTCCTCCACAACTAAAAACAGCGCCGATGGCATTGTAGCACAAGTGTACAGCTAGGTATAGGTGTTCATTTGCTGAATGATTATCCAGTTGCCTATCCAACCCTGTTGTTATCTTTGCAATATATGCGATCATTTGGCTGTTGCTATGGGCGTGGTCATGTTGCTAGACATATTTAAGAATCAAGTAATAGTAATTTGGAAAACTTCAAAAAAAAAGTTGGACATTTTCTTTCACAAAAGTAAAAATGAATAAGTAGCAACTCAACAACAATGATTGAAGATGTGAGTCTTCCACAAATAAATTTGCCAAGGGACTGATAGCAATCTACAAATACTGTACTACTCTGTCAAAATGAACACTTTTTCGTTTTATGTTAACATTAAAATATATGAGTTGGACACAAAGAAGAGATATGGTTACAGTCCACTCAATTTCTTTCTTGTACGTTTTATTGATTAATCTTGGCGCCACAATCTATTTTCACCAATTTATTAGCTAAAAGGAGTTTCTCTTTACGTTTTCACACTATTTTTTTACATCAAATTGTATAACCACAAGTACAAGATTAGTCATTGGATAATGAGCCGTACTTCTTTTTGAGAAAGTGAGCTTACAGCCAATTAGGATATGTGTTATACAAGCCTCAGGCTCTTAGCCACCCAATCAATATGTTATTGTACCTTGGATTCCATTCTTAGACTTAAATAACCGATGTATGGTTTTCCCAAGTATGAGAAAATAATGTATGACTAATGAGAAATCGGATGAAAAATGACTCTTTTTCAACCTGTGTCATCTTTTCAACATGTAGTAATTTCTACATATTCATTCCAATCACGTATCATACTCTGGTATTGGAGTGAGTCATTGTTTGAAATATTGGAAATTAAGTACATTTCCAAAAAAAAGCATATATTGATCATTTTCAGTAGCTGTCATTTCGTTGATGTGGGTGTAATTTTACTGACGTCTTGTTGGATTCAATGCAATTACTCAAAACAAATAAAATTGTCACAGTATCATATTATCATCAATAAATACTTCCCACTTTATTGATGTTCTCTGTTGACTGTCGGGAGGGAATTTGAGCAATAATGACATATCTAGTCAAATGAGATCATTTTTACCTGGTGAATGATCAGAATTAGCCATTACTGTGTCTCACCTTTGACCTCTTAGTTTCATCTTGACATCAATTTCTAGTCTATCTGCTATTTTTAACGAATTACAAGTGACTGAGGGTGACACGTACACCAATGGTACACAGCAAAGACATTTACGCATGTGCCGTGAGTACTAGTTCTCATCCTTCGGCTTTTGTTTGGCAACCTTTGGAACAGTCAGACTCGAGGTTTTATTACAAGACTAGACCAGTTCCTTGAACTGTTTTGTAAATACAGTCTTCTGGTAAAACACAAAGGTTATCACTGAGTACTGGAAGTTTCATTATGGTGTTACAGTAATTTCTGAATGTTTCATCGAAATCTGAACAACCGATATTGTTGTAATATCAAATAGTCAAACATCAGCAAGAGTCTGAGGTATCCTTGCCACCCAGTGACACACTTCCCAGATGTTATCCATAAGAAAATCATGCAATACTTCACTCACATTAGAAGTAATATTATCTTTTTTTATCATTTATATTTAAATTCAAACAAATTTGTTATCAATTTTGGTAACTGTCTGCTAGCATTTTGAAGCATGATTGACAGCTAGTGTATAATTTCATATCTCTGATTATTTACCAGATTAGTTTTCTAACCAAACTACGTGTGAATTGACTGAAACCGTATGAGTATATGAGTATTGAACAGTAATTGCTACCTTCAGCCTTGTCATAATAATCTGTACAGCCTGGATATGGGTTTTTTGGACCAAGGTTGCATGGTGGATCTAGGGCCTGACTTTCGGAAGGCTGTTAAAAGCAGAGTCACTATTAAACCGAGGTCCTCAAAACCCCATTTCCAGGCTGTAAATTTTTTATTATATATACCCTAAGTAATATTATAATATACCTAGTGATAATGCTGTGCCATGATTCGCTAGAATCAGTCACGTGATATGAAAATAGAATGATTATTTCCCTAGGGAAATAGTTCCATCAACTTTTACATGGTCACGTGACCACCGCGCGTTCACAGCAGGTCAAAATGGCAGCTTCTGACGATGTCGTCTGCCACCGCGAGTTCACAGCATGAGGTATATTATTAAACACATATTGCCTGGCCTATATTCGGGCTATAGCACCGGTTCATTACCCCCTCATGACTGTGTGTTACCAGAATCACATGCCTGGCCTTCGGCCTCGGGAAATAGCATGTGATTCTGGTAACTCACAGTCCCTCGGGTGTAATAAACGGGTGCTATAGCCCTCATGGCCAGGCAATATGTGTTCAATATAGTGGTGCATAGCCATTATTTGAATCACATTATAACCACAACAACTGATAAAGAAATATTATTTTATGTACAAAAATGTAAAGGTATACTGAGAACAAAATCAAAGCCATGTCATTGAACAAACAGATATCAATTAACGAGTGCACCAATTTTGCCATATTTGGGCAAAGTGAGATATGCAAAATTATTGCAGAAGATTGATGGATGCACTCTCTATTGAATTACATTGGAAGCAATAGGTACGTAATAATGATGGCAAATTCAAGATGATACTATTCAATGATCTAACTGTTGTGTACTTTACTTGAAAAAGTAAGATGTCAATCATTTTAGAAGTTTTTTATGACAACCGGATTAATTTGAGATGTGTAACTTGATGTCCAGGATTTCCATGAGTTGTTGGCATAACATTGATATGACATGTTAACTATAACAAGTATGAATTATTAATATTTATACGTCAAATTATGATCTGTATGATGTCACGAGTTAAGATCACACCAGTTCGTACGGAAAGTCAAGACCTTTATATGTATGTACCATCGATTACATCATGTGCATAGTATATGAACCAAGGGAAATATTGCACTCGTGTCACAGATGTATTATTTCATCAGGATATGTTATGTTGCAGTGGAATGGGTTTACAATAACTGTGAATATATACTCTGTAAAACTTAATTTCCCACTGGGCACATTTCAGTGAACTAGTGAATCCTCAGAGGTTTATTCATAGACTGTCGTAAATTAGAATATTAATTCCGTATTAGTAATAGATGAATTATATATTTGTGATGTTTAGTGAAGGGGTTACACTATAGTCTAGAGGCCAAATGGGGCACACACATCGTAATAATATCACAGAACAAACTGCATAAAGGTATTTTGGCTTGATATACTATCTTTCTTTTGTTTTAATATTTTAATGTATTTCTTTCAGTTTATACCCGATATTCCAACTGAATGTGAAAGTTGAGAAGACCACTGTTTTTGCAGACAATGTCTTTTTAGTATTTAGTAATTTGCACTTTTTGAATTTCATTTGTTTTTCACTTTGAAAGAAACAAGAAACATTTCTAAAAACAAAACTAAGTGATACAAACTTCCTCAAAAAGAGAATCAATAAGCCATTGCAATTGCATGCAATGAATGAATGAAGGATTTTTATTTGGGCAAAGCTGGTTCATCATTAGATAGTACGTGCTAACAGCCTGGCATAATATTTACGATTTTTCTCCTGGCCTATTGAAGAAAGCATTACATAATCTGCTTTAGTCAGATTGCATACAGGACCAGCAGCTTTGACAAGCTGTCAATCATTATGACTTTTACTAGTTTTACTGGTACAGTGTAATTTTAATTATCTAATATACATGTACCTACAACAATATTTTCAAAATCAACTATTATGGTATGTTTGTATGTACATTAGCCATATCATATATAATGTTGGATATCATACATACTGCATAAAATTTTAGATATCAAATATATACCTACTGCATAATTTTAGATAGCAAATATATACATACTACATAATTTTAGATATAAGATATATATGCACTGCATAATTTTAGATATAAAATATATACACAAGCATAATTTTGGATATCAAATATATACCTACTGCATAATTTTAGATATCAAATGTATACATACTGCGAATATCAAATATGTATGCACTGCATAATTTTAGATACCAAATGTATACATACTGCATAATTTTAGATATCAAATATATGCACTGCAAAATTTTAGATACCAAATGTATACATACTGCATAATCATATGTACAATGCATGCAGAGACACTTATATGTACAGTGTGCTTCAAATTGAGATATCAAGTACAGTGTTAGTTTCCTAAGAAAACGTCTGTCAGAAATATAGGATTTGATCCTCAATTCGAACGAATTGGACACTCGGAATTTTTCTTCGATGGTTTCGGGTATCTTTTGAGATACAATGTAGCAAGTGTGGTCAACATACTTTGAGATATTTGTACAATGTACTTCAAGGTAAACCTGTATACAAGTTATATGTACAGCTTAATTACTATTAAGTTACAATGAGTCTGTAAAAAATGTATTCACCTGAAACTGTAAACCATTGTTGTCCCTTGCCATAAAATTTTATCTCCAAGGTTTATCATGTCTTATGAGAGTGATTTTAAACTGAAGAGTTTTCTTTCTTCAATATTGCATTAAAGTACATCATACATCGTACATAAGGAAAGCTTTATAAAGCTTTGAATCTATACAGAGTACAAACTTAGATACTATTTCACTATATCTCAGCAGAGGAAAACATGAGTGACCTAAGGGGCCTTGTCACTATGAGTAGAAGTTGAGTATACTGACTGAACACTTATGCCATCCTGCTGAATTTTGAAAAATATCAGAGGAGAGTGTACGTGATATATACCTGCACAAGCATAGTTATATAAAAATGGGGAAGTAAATTAATGGCAATTTTGAACGTTTGAGTCATATTTTAAACACCCAGAACCACTGATATAGACATGAGTTGCTGTGATGCAAACTAACTTAGAAATAAACACTGTATTTTCAACTCATATTAACAACTTGGCTAATGAACAGTATGTATCGGTATGTGTTAATTTGTACTCTTGTTGCAGTATATGGCACAGTTTACATCACTTGAACTCATAAACATTTTAGAAATACAGGTAATAGTCTTAGAATCAACAACAACAAATTTTCTTATATTACAGGTAGTAATTAATTGATTAATCAGAAAAGATTGACAGACATCTAGGATTGCGAATACAGTGACGCAATGTGGTTCAGAAAACTAGGTTGGGATGATGACATTTAATGCATGATATCAGTAAGTCGGCTGATAGTTTACACTAAATGTCAACACGAATAGTAAATGTATGTATTGTAAGTACAATGTATGTCAAGTCATTCACTCATTAATATCAACATTGACATTTCAGTGCCGACATTTACACGTTGTAAAATGCAGGATATTCAATTTGTGAAGATAATTCTGTAGAGCTAGTACAATGTAACGCAGTTTGAATAACTTTTTCATTTTTAAGAGTCAAGAAGTCTTTTCACTGTTTCAGTGAATTATCACATCAAATCCTACTGCAATTATAATACACAAAAGGCCCTTCACAATTTTAACTCAATTTGGACCAAAAAATTTAAAAAATCAATTTATTTGTGGTCATTTTCATATAGTGTACACTACTTTGATTTCAAAATCATTTGTGTAGAAATACTCAAAGGTGAAAAAATAGCAATGCTGTACTCAGACTGAGCATAATATGCCAGGCAAATTAGTATAGTAATGGTAATGTCATGAATATCAAACAAAACCACCCAAGTACTTGATGGAACAATCCTTTGCAAATATACAAAGTATCATTGCCTTGAGCTGAAAAGCCTATAAGGTTGGCAGAAGCTTTAAAATGTACACGTCACAAGATTACCTGGTAAGTTTTATAAATCCCTACAACATCCTACTCTAGACCTAAGAACTACAAATATTGTACACTTAGATTGTCTCTGATTATTTTTTTACTGAGGAACTCAGAAAGCATAATTCATTTCACTTTAGCCTTCCCCTCCTCCCTTTCCATGGTATTGAAATCACTTGAAATTTGTTGTCCGACTATCAAATTTAACAGTTTCGAAATAATGATTTAAATATTATAGAGCCAAGTTAAAGGACATGTGTATTAAAATGCTGTGTACTTCTTTTCCTTTAAAACCAGAATCAAAGAATCAGTAGTGGGTCAGCATCACAAATGTACATGCAGACACTTAGAGTATATTGGGAGTAAGTTTAAACATATTGTCTTCATTTCCGTTCCCAAATTTCTGTTCAAAATAATACCAGTGTATTCTTGCTCATGGTAATCAGGAAATCAGTGAGAGATTAGGTTCATGCGAAGACATATAATATAACTAGTCGGTAACTTGTTGAATTAACATCAGTTAATTGGTCCTGTTTAATGATTAGAACACTAAGTTGTAACAACTGAGTGTGGCTGAAAGTTTGTTTATGGAAGAAACAGACAAGAGTGTTGTGTCAACCTAGAACATCAGAAGCACTTGCTGTTGTTGTCTTTTTTATAAAACTGTCTTTGCGTGAAGTCTTCTCTTTAATAGCTTACTTCATTCAAGCAATTTACACACCAGTATTTTTTCACCAGTTGTATGCACATGCAGCACAGTGGTATATACTACACCAGGTTTGTACATGTGTTTTAGCTAGTACAGTTCATATCTAGCATTATTGGATCACATTGTATACCTTACAGTAAATAAGTCTAGTTTAATTAGTATGTACTGTAGTAACACAGCTCATTGCCTTAAAGGCATATTTGGTTAATACGTTTTGAATAGTAGATACATACTCAAGTCTAAGAGTATAATTTGTCAGTTTTAATTATTATGTATTAAGCTACACTTGTACCTAACAGCATATTTGGTCATATTTAATTAAAATGTATTGTAGATACATTTGTATGGTAATACACCTTTGGCCATATTTAATCATTTAATGTAAGGAATATCCACTAGACCTGGATGTTAATGAAAAGATAGGCAAGTCTGTTGATGTGATGTTTTATTTGTATTTCATCCTGTTGGGAAGTATCAAATTTATAGTACCATATATAAAATGATAATGTTATGGTGACTGTATTTTATTACTTGTACGCGGTATAATGCATGCATAGAGAATATGCAAATTTGAATGGTGAAATTATGAAAATTGACCTGAATGGTGAAATTATGAAATTTGAACTGAATGGTGAAATTATGAAAATTGAACTGAATGGTGAAATTATGAAAATTGACCTGAATGGTGAAATTATGAAATTTGCTTGTATTCAAATTTGCTGTTATTCAAATGCCTGCATATAACCTATTAGCCTTTACACTGAGGATAAACTATAGTTTGCAGCATCAATAGTAATACTTGATTTTCAAGGACACATTGAACAGAGCCTATGCATGGAGTTTAGTAAGTGAGCTAATCTGTATTTGGTTGGCTGATAATTAATTCACTCCAAGGAGATGATGTACATGCATGTATTAAATTTTTAATATCAAAGTGGTTTACAGGATTCATAACGTACTAAATATATTAGTATCATCCCTGTATATGCATTATGTAAGTGATGTATGCATTAAAGGGATGTGCCTTGAATCAAATTTGAGGAAAGATATTAAGTATCTGCACAGACAAGGTAGAAACAGATTAGCAACTGGACCTCTCCCATTGTCCGAAGACCTGTATAAAAAACATCCAGTGAAATTAATCGGCATGGTCTCCAACGTTTATCAAATGCTTAAAAGGTATAGACACCAAAGTTGGAAAGTAACATGACTGTAGCGATCATCTTTTGGAAATTGAAAATGGTAAAATTAGATAGAAAACAAAATATATACGCATCATCTGACCTGTCTAGGAAACACTAATATAAGGTAGATACCAAAAGCATTGTATAACACATATATCATCTTTTGGAAATTGTAAATTAGTTATAATATTTAGTTGAATTGATATCCAGAATGTGTTTATTTATAAATGATTACCAAGGTATTGACATCATTTCCACCACATTATTTATTAATGATGAATTGCATTATATGTTAATTTCCATAGTCACGACAACTCTATGGAAGCAGCTGCCTTTGTGAAATAATAGTTTGTCAGGAAAGTTAATATAAAGTTTCCAGTGTTCATTTCCTGTCAACTATAGCTGTGTCTGTCATATTATTTCTAGTTGCATGTGTACCTCTAAATCATTCAGATGCGATTTATGGTAATTTCAGTATACGATAATGTAGAATATGTAACATATTTGCCATCTGTTATCAAAATAGAATGCATTGTGTGAATAAAACCTATGTACTGCAGTTCTAGGTAAGGTAGTCTAGACACAGTTCTAAGTTTTCTGCTATGTTTTAATATTTCATTGTGATGGCTGTCGTGTCATACCGATCTATACACACACCTTGTCAAATATACCGCCAGTATGAGCAGGAGTTTTAAAAAAAGTATAATTATATTGAATAAAACTGACAAATTCATGGCAGACTTCGTATCCGTGGCAACTGAAAGTGATACAATGTGTATACAGTGACAATCATTTATTGATAAATGTACACATTGCATAGCCCAGAGACTTAATTATCTTGGTGTTACTTATAATTTCAAGCAGATGTGGAGCTCCTTTCGATGACACCATGACAAGTCTCTAGGCTGACGTTGTTTTTGTTACATACTAGTATTTGTAAGGATCACGGAACTGACAGCCCTTAGAGGGGTGTCCTTGATATGTGTGTGATATGTGATCATGTCATATTTTATCTCAAGTGCCGTTGGGGCATCGATTCTCTTGAGATTCAATCACTGACTTTGTACAAAATAGCTATTTTTATGCACTACTGAACATGTTTATCAACAGTAAAGGTTATGTTAGCTTGAACCCAATTGAGTTCAAATGTACAGGTTGTGATCTCACAGTGTTGTGGATTGCCTCCATAAGTGTATAATCTGCACATCAGAAGTATTGATCGATGTTTATCTAGCATATTCACCTCAATCACCTCATGTTTATGAACAATATAGTGTAATGTGATATTATTTGATATATATGAATGTTTATTATTCAATTGTGGGAGTTTGATTTATACATACATTGTAAGTTTGATTTTAACATGCATCAGAGATTTATATGCAGTATGAACCAAAGCAGATACATGTAGTTGTTAAGACAGACTGTGTAAAAGAGAATTGAAGGCATCCCTAAGGCCACCTGTTCTAAAGCCCTTACAGCTGTGAAAGCAGCATATTGGCAATGCATGCTTGGTATCACCCACACTTCATCCAACTCATCACATATAAATCAATATGAAATACACAGCGTGTTATTCCTGAGAAGCTCCTGCCAATTGTCAGTAAATGTGAAATAAAAATAGACGACGTAGTATTTTGTATGTGTCTGGAACTTTGATTGTGAAGTCCATGTAAAAGTGTGTTGGTTTAAGTAAGAAAATTGAAAGTTATCAAGTGTCAAAGATATCGACCTTCGTAAATGTATAAATCTGCACATCAGTAAGTATTGGTGTTTATCTAGCACAATTAAATCAGTCCTCATCAGTAGTTACATACAGACAGATATATGTAATACATATTAAAGTCTTAGGTTTTCAGGTGTACATATTATGGGATATGACATTCTCTGTATGATGGACTTGTAAATGGAGAGAATGATCGAGAGATAGGATCAAGTTATTATAATGAAGACAGGGATAGTGATATTGAAGAAAATTATGTATAGTTACGTGATGGCGGAAGTGTGTCTGAGTAGATACAGGATGTCAACCCTGGCATTAACAATGACTATAATAACGATGGTGTTGAGAATGTAAATTCTGATTCAGATTCTGGTTATTGTTTGATAGAATCATCACACATTCTGACATTATACTCAGCTGTGACATTTTATTGATTGGTAATTCAGTCCTTGTTGAATTTAAATATAACCTTTACTCAGAAATTAGAGTTACTGTTATTGATTGAGTGTATGTGTGATCCATACTATCCAAACAACTGGAAGATAAATTTATTCAATGCTGCAAACCCAATGTGTCATCATCTGACATTCATATTCAGTATATGTGTTGTCATCCCAGCAGTCACTTGGTTTTCATGTCCAATGCAGAATATTTAGTATACATGCGGCCTTGCCAGGTGTCAATATTCATTATGTAAATATACATGTTATTGCCAGGTGTTCAGATATTAATATTTTGTATATTGAAATCCATCCAAATATGCTTTGCTGTACGAACAAATTCTAATTATTAGTTTCTAGGATCCACAACAACATTTACGTCATACATCAATGTATATAATTCTATTTTCTACAAATATTTGTAACACTTTGTGAGTTGTATATTTAAACCAAATATTAACTTAATTAGGTCATTGTTTTTTCAATCTTGTTTTGACTACTTTGCCCAGAGCATAATACTACAGTAGTCAAGTTGGACATCACAGCCATACTGTGATATGTATATAAAGAACTGTGTGTCATTACGGAACCAGAACAATTC
Organism: Glandiceps talaboti; assembly: GCF_964340395.1. Lineage (NCBI taxonomy): Eukaryota > Metazoa > Hemichordata > Enteropneusta > Spengelidae > Glandiceps > Glandiceps talaboti. Next base: position 10,268,187 of record NC_135566.1, read on the forward strand.
CTTACTCCTTTCTGTGTATTTAAAATATTCAGAGATAAAAAAAGTGAGCTACATCAAAGTTATTGTAAAGAACTTGGCCAGGCTGGGTATTCAAAGAGTTATGTACATTGTCCACCTGTATTGTAACATGCCTATCGTATGATACTGTCCACTTAACCTACAGTATTTAAAAATCAAAAGGTTGTTATGTATTCTTGTGTGAAATTATGATGGCTCAGCAGTTTGAAATAATACAGTTTTCAGTTTTATCCTTTGGATTTTATAGACCGTAGTAAAAATATTTCATAGAGTATGAATATTTTATATGAATCTACATTTTTATATGTGAATTATGAAACCTATTATGGGATGTCCAATTATTAATTATTCAATTATTAGAAATGGTGTATTTTTACTTAATAAGATTTCACAAACTACAGTATGAAAAGAATATATGTAGAAGTAATTTGCATAATTTGAAATCCATCAAAGTTTACTTTTAACTAGAATTATGAGACAGAGAGAGAGACAAAAACAAATAAAAAACCAGACAAATCCAAACATGTAAGTTGGTAAAATATTCCTTGCACACTAACTGACATCTTGAATCAACATAAAGTCTTTTTGACTGAATGTTTTTTTTCTTTAGTGAGGCAGTTGCTAAGCAACTAATAGAGAGTGCTACATCTTCTTGGTATGCCTATCACATTTAATTTGTCATTTGTGTGAGATTTGTACCTGGTCTATATATCCTCTGTAGTCAGATTTCCATTCACATCATTTATCAAATTTATCTGACCAGATTCAATCACTGGGTTGTAGCATACTGTTTAATTTGGAAGTGTAAGCAGTTGATATTGAGAGCTAGCTCAGAAGATCACATGACTACCTCTACTAAAAGTTAGTTTAACTTATAGCCCACTGGGAAGGAAGGTACTATTGCAGTCAGCCAGTGAAGGGATGTGTCACCATGTGTCAAAAACTAGACCCCCATTTTAGACCAGCCCAGATTTCAACCAAAAATCTACCCCATTTTAATAGGCCATCCAATGCAATGTATTTTTTGTAGGAGCTGTATGGAACAGATACCTTAGTATATGTAATCAATAACACTGTGCCTGATTAGGACAAATCCATAGCTGATGGCACACTAATGCCGAGCAGGACACTAAATTGACTTGTCAGGCAGAACAGTTTTGGTAATGAGCTTGAGAAAAGTATATCTCATTATCGACCAAAAATATGATGAATGCAGTACAGTGATCCATTTTACCTGAAGTGTCTGCTTACCTCATTTTTAATAGATAAACAAACTAAACATAAATTATTTTGAATATAATCAGAATTGATGAGTCGTAATACTTGTATGACTAAATATTCCATATTTCATACACTAGTAATATAATTCATTTAAAACAGTATAGAATACGTATATTTATAATGATTTTGCTTTGAAAATTGACTGGTAATTTGTATTCATATTACTGTCATGTCATGCACGCAGACTTTGAGTCTGCTAGATCTATATCAATGACATGACTGTAAGTCATACCAATGTACAAGACTTACATTCATGTATGTACATCAGTTGTGACATGTAAAAACAGAGCCAACAATGAAAATATGAAATTCCAGTCTCTTTGCTAAGGTTTGGGAATTTATGCATAGATTTTCAAACCTAATTTTCATGATTTTAGTGGCGAACCTTAATAAAATGTATTAGGAACTCGGGTGGATTTTATATTGTATTTATACTTACTAAATAAAAACTCTGAATTCACATTTAAAAAATCTCAACAATAAATATGTAAAATAGATTAAAATCTAAAGTAATTGCGGTCAGGATAACACTGTATATGTATTAAAATGTAAAAAAAATTATTTATCAATAACTTTAGAAAACAAATTGATTATTTTGTCATTACACCAATCAGTAATTTAAAACTCATTTATCAATTAATTGGTTTTAAATTGATCGTTAATTGATTCTGAATCAGATTTATGTAATAAAATATTGTCTGAAACTGTCATAGTTGGAATACCAATAAAATGCATCTTTTTTCCAAATCGTGTTAACCACATCTCAAGGCCTTAAGTAATGGTAAATTAAACATTGTATTCTACAAGGTAATTTCAGTATAATTGAAGTCCATGACATGTGTGGAATCACTGACAATTACCTTCAGAACTTCCTCTGTACACATGCAGCCTTCAGGGCCATTGATGGTTACTTTTTTTGCTTTTCAAAATGACAGAATCCATCATATTATGAAAATATAGAAACAGCTAGCATAGTTATATTAATCTGTCGCTGATGGAAATAAGTTGACATTGGTCGACCTGTTCACACATAACATTTTTCAAATCGATAAAAGGGGATTATTGTACAGGAAACATTTACAGTCTCTAGGACTTCAGTGATGATATAGTGTGATAACATGTCTAAGTAATGTCTCTGTATTGTTTGTTTACCACAGACAGTGACTGGTGAAGTACCCTAAGTGGTTTTTGACGGGAACATACTTCAAACTGTTACTGAGTAGAACATACTACAAGCCATTGCTGACTTGGGACATACTTTGAACCATCATTGAAACGGGACATATTTCAAGCCATCGTTGACTCGGAACGTACTTAAAACTGTCACGATGTGGGACTTATTCCTGTTCCTGTGTGCATGGATGACGTACATCATGTTATTCCTAAATTACCAAAAAGAACAAAGGGAAAAGGGAAATTCAGTTGGTGAGGATGAGAACGAAGTTTCGAGACAAGAAATGGTTTACCTCGATACCAGCTTTTTCTCCTCACTCGGTTTTTCTAGGGAAGAGAATCCAGATTTTATGGCGTTTACAGACAGATTTAGCAGTTTTGAACAAATTGTCAAGGCGATGAAAAAAGCTGGACTTCAAACTGGACAATTAGTAATAGGTGTTGATTTTACAGCTAGTAACGAGTGGCAAGGACGAAAGACATTTGGCAATAAATGCTTACATCATTTAGCAGGACAGAAGATTGTTAACCCCTATCAGAAAGTCATTGCTATTATTGGAGGAACTCTTGAAAAATTTGACAGTGATAATTTAATTCCAGCGTATGGTTTTGGTGACAAAGTAACTAAAGATATGGAGGTCTTCCCATTGAAGCAGGATGGTACATTATGTAAAGGATTCGCAGAAGTTCTACGTTGTTACACCGAGACAATGACGCGAATCTCTCTCAGTGGACCTACGAGTTTTGCACCAATTGTAAAGAAAGCAATAGACATTGTGAAACAGACACAGCTTTATCATTTGTTGCTGATAGTGACAGACGGACTGTTGAAAAATCAACAATCGTCAATTGACGCTATTGTGGAGGCATCCAACTATGCACTCAGTATCATCGTTGTGGGCGTCGGTGATGGACCATGGAATACTATGCAACAGTACGACGACCTGCTACCAGAAAGGAAATTTGATAACTTTCAGTTTGTGAATTTCCATAAAGTGTGTGCTAAGTCAAAGTATGCAGAGCCAGCGTTTGCTCTGAATGCCTTAATGGAAGTGCCGGATCAATACAAAGCAATATGTAAATTAGGGTACCTTGATGTCAAGATGGATAAACTAGATTGAAAACGAGATACATCAAGACCAAGGTTAATAAATAGCTGGATATTCCTAACCAATTCGCCTACATTAACACTATCAATAAAGTCAGCATTCTAAATCGCTGAAAATCTGAAATTTTAAAGTCTGACCAAACTTTTTTTCCCCCAGCATTTCTAATAATCCATCTGCATTATGTGAGGAGATTTCAATGACCTTTTTCCCAAAAATTGTCAATATTTTCTCACATCTTTCGTATAATATTCAATTTCATACTAAAGTTGTACAACACTTTGACTGGCTGTCAAAAAAACGTCAAAACAGAATTACTAAAAATGTTTTGCATCTGTTTATAACAAAATGTATGTGTAACCACAGAGGCACATGATCATAATAGTGAAGTTTGGACACTGTGTGCACAGATTTTTTAAAACTTTACTGAAAAGGGCAATACAGAATAAATATTGGCAATATTTTGTGTTTTAAATGATTGTGTATGTGTCCAGTCCGTCACTTGAGTTTAAGTTGAATTAATCCACACTTTAAAGTGACCATAAGGATGAGAATTGGGTATTTATTTTGGATTTTTAACTTATAAAACAATGTTATAATGACTTCCTTCTTGAAAAATCAATATGAAACAACACTGACTAAGTCCTTGTTTGTAACTCAATAAATTGGAAAAAGCTAAAATTTCAGTAAACAGCTTGTTATTGTACATACAATAACAAACATTTCATTCATTTATCTTTTCCAATATCTTGTATTGAAAACACAAACTTGGTATATATTATTTCACATTGATATTTCAAGTAGGAAGCCATGATAACATTGTTTTATAAATTAAAAATCCAAAATAAATACCCAATAACCACTTAAGGTGACAATTACATATAATGAATATTTGCTTTCTATGAAAGTGTTGAAAATTTATGTTATAATGCTCTCTGTGTACAAGATGAAATGAATGAGTTTGTTCAATAAATGTATGGATTTATGTAATTTTTTAGACAGACTTCATAAAAACACAATAGATAATTGATGTCGTGACAACAGTTATCCATAAATCATTTTCAATTATCGTCACAGTAACAAATGTTTACAGCCTAGGTCAAAGGTCAAACTGACCTAAGTGCTACTAATTCACAGCTGTTGTTAGTAAATTCTCTCTTAATATCCTTTTTCTTTGTTTAATTTTCCGCAGATTGTAATTTTGATAATAGCTGAATTTTTAGTTTGGCAATTTACACTTACCGGTAATTGTAATTTAAGGATAACATGTACAGTAATCAGTGATACCAATAATTAGGATAATTTGTTATGATAAATATTTTTGCAGCTAATTTTTAATTCCTGTATCTTTATCATAAAATTGATGATTGATTTTATACCAAAAAGGCAAGTTAAACGGAAACAATCCTGTACACCAAAAAACCACTGACATTTAAAGAGGTCATATGGATGGAGATTGGATATTTATTTTGGATTTTTAATTTACAATTTTATCATGGCATCCTACTTGAAAAATCAATGTGAAACAACATTAACCAAGTCTGTGTTTGTAACTCATTAAATTGGAAAAAGTTTGATAAATGTATACAATGTTTGTTACTGTACGTACAATAACAAACTTTTTAACACATTTTTTTAGCTTTTTCTAATTTATTGAGTTACAAACACAGACTTGGTTAATGTTGTTTAACATTGATTTTTCAAGTAGGATGCCATGATAAAATTATTTTATAAATTAAAAATCCAAAATACATACTCAATCCTCATCCATGTGGACACTTTTACCATTGGCAGTTTGGAATCTAGACATGAACACTCATGTGATTGAAACCAAAACTGTTTTCAACTTGAGGTTCAGTTGTCAGGAATTCATTTACTTAAGACGTACAATATCGTACATCAATATCTACTTACACCGTAAAGTTTATAATATTTGTGATTACATGTACAGTGTCATAGTTACTGATTTTATCTAATTTACATCAATATAACTAAAGTCAATAGCCGTGTCCATATCTGATCCGGATCCAATCTGAATTAAACTGATCCAGATCACTTTAATCTGCATCAAACCCACTTTCCATGTACACTAAAAAAATCAAAAGATGGATTCGATTTGAATTACATAATAGCGTGCCTGTCCACACACCACCAAGTTCGATTCAGATTACTTATTATCAAACTAATTCATGCGAGTACGCGCCTGTCCACATCAGGCGTAACTGACCACGATCTGATTTGAATTACTTTGATCCAGATTGAAACCACCACCCAGGGTAGGCTTTGCTGTGGATCAGTTAATTCAAATTAGATACGAATTAACCACAAGTATGGACAGGTAAATTGAATTGGAGCCAGATCAGATTTGTAGTATGGACAGGCTTAACGTCTTTTGTTTCTGAACAACACAACTACATACATCAGCAATAAATCTTGCATAATAAATTTGAAACATTGAATGAGACGTCATTTTATACCAGAAAATTTGGTCATTGCAAATATGTGTCTGCCATTTTATCTTTCGAACAAACAGTACATCAGAAGAATATGATGCATATGTTTAGAAAGAATAGCTAGTCTTTGACCCAAGTTTAGACATTTGCATATTTAAATTTACACTACAATCAAATGAAAATAGAGGTTTGGAACATGCTTTAAGCCCATGTTGGTCACAAGTTTGTGTAATTTTGTTTGCTGTGTAATTATGTCCTATACACAATGATGTGATTGTACTTGGACTAAATTACTCTTTTTTGGAAAACAATTTGTTTAAGTATGTATAAGTTTCATAAAATATTGCATGTGTCTACCACCAGAGGGCAGTATTTGTATATTCAAAATGTGATATTAGTACTGATAAAGCTTGTGGGTTTGCCTGCACATATTTCACATATTGACTTGTATTTGAGCTAGTGAGAGTATGTACTTTGCACACTCACAGAGGACCATCTCAACAAAACTGTACAGAGAAAGTCAACCAACAGGAAAATTTAGGTCTAGCAACATTTTTGAAAATAAAGTATGAGCTAATATGTTCAAACAGCAACACACAATGTACAAAATTTCACACTTTTTATTAATCACAGTGATGAAACTTATTTCTTCAATTAAACTCTGAAAAATATAGATTTTATCTTTTGTAAATTTGAAAATAAAAAATTGTCATAGTGTACTCTAACATTTCCTTTTAGACCTAAGTTTTATTGGAAGTCAAATGAGATTTTGAATTTTTTGGTGTAAATAGTAGAAATTGTCAAAATTTTTTTTTTTTTTTTTAAATGTGTATTAAAAAATTGCATGATTTCGTGATGTAAACTTGCTATTGATTGCTTATTCTCAGTTGAAATAAATTTACTAAAAATACTTTTTTATGTTGTCGGAATTCATTTTGTGTGTGATATTTTGTTTTATGATATACGAAAAGCTGGTCATTTGGAGATATATTCATTGGAAGATTTTTGACGGCAATAGAGGTATATAAAGAAATGTAAGTTACTAGACTGTAAGATACATCATGTCGTTCTGCCCTCTGAATCGACACACTGTACTTGTGACTATGTATACAAATGTGATATGGCTTATTATGAAGTAATGTCAAATTGGGTATAGTATATGTATACTACATGTGTGTGTGTGTGTGTGTGTTTGCGTGCGTGTGTGCGTGCGTGCGTGCGTGCGTGTGTGTGTGTGTATGTGCCACAATATCTGCCATTGACTTTTGCAATCATCATATTCACTGTTTGTCTGGTGCTACACTGTCTGGCAAAGCCACCACAGTAGCTAGGTCACATAACACCAATGACACTAGCTGCCAAGGGCTAGCACTCCAACAGAGGCACATACTAATATACTGCCATCTTTTGTTTGGCAACCTTCTGAGTGCAGGTGTGAGGTCTTCAAGTACTACAAGACTACGGGAGGTGTGAAATCTTAAATGTCACACTGTAAAAAGTGAAAGTCAAATTGAATGTACAGCATATCAAGTTATTTCAAGGTTTTCAAATCGTTTACCATTTTCACATTTATACACCAAATACCTCCTGGATTTTACTACATTTTGTGTGTCAGCGTGTTTGTAGTAATTTATCAATAACAACACAATGGAACTGACACACATCAGTCCAATAGCTAAATCAGAAATATGTCTATACTGACAGACATTTTCCTATTCATTTTTTGACATTTCAAATGGCATATCCCAGTAGATGTGAATAAAACGTATAATTAGATATTATTCCCCAATATTTTTCTTCGTTCAGCCAAGGAAAATACGAGTCACAAGTATTTTACGGCTGAGTGAAGAAAAATATTGGGGAATAATATAATTATACCATTACCATTAATATAAAAAAAATGGGGAAAGTAATGGCAATTTTACTCGCACACAGCAGAACCAATGATGTAGACGTGCGTTGCCGTGACATCGAACAACCAGAGTATATATTCCATATTTTTTTGTTAAACCTGGTTCATGCATGGTACAATCACTATAATTCATTTATCACATCAACAAATCATATTTTTTTGTCACTTGAACAATTTCCTTTGAAAAGAAGTAATTAGTTCTCAACATTTTGTGTGACGCATAGCTATTATAAGAGGCATCTCCATGACGATTGCATGATATGTTTCCATGGTAACACTATGTAACTGTAGGTGAGTGGAAATCGTGCAGCTACAAGCGTAACAATTCAACTACTTAGGACACGCTCACAAAAGGAGACAATCTTTGATATAAACTCTGATTAAATCCATTGAAATCTCATTTTATAATTTCTGTATTCTCTCAAACAATGGCCTCAAATTTGGAAAATTAAGAGGACCTTGAAAATATACAAATTAGACTAAGACTTGGTTAAAAATACTTTTAGCATCAAGATGGTTGGCAACTTTAATTCATTTAATATGATTAGTAAGTTACATATAATTACTATGTCAATCACCAACAATGCCTTAGTAAATCATGCCATTGCTAAGTCAAAAAAAAAAAAAAATTTAAATTTTTTTTTTATTTGTGAAATATATTGCTTCGACGCAAAAGAAAACAAAATATCAGAATACCCCCTTCTGTGACCAGATAGTTTGATGAAATATGTACAGTCATCACTAGGGAAAGAAAACACAGCACTGAGACAAAACCAGGGTTTCCTTCACACATTCACCACTTTATTTCACACATTCAACATTGAAGCTAAACTATATAATCTGTTTTGCAACTGTAGAATAAACTACAAAAATAAACATCCCACTAAAATTAACAATCATCCAATCATCAAAGAAGCATTTATACAAAAGAACAATCCCTAAATAATAGAAAAAATGACATCTACATTTCATCCAAGCATAAAAACTCCCACTGTTCATTTAGTCTTTCCAGGGGAGGACTTTTAAACGATACAGCGCCCTCTATGGTAAGACCTGGTCCCCAACCTATTGCTGTGCAACACAGATAAGTTTTACAAGTAATTCATCTTGATTCTGATAAAACACACACAACTATTTCACTAAGCAAAGACTGCTACCTTGTTACCTTGTTACAGTAAGACATGAAAATTCAACTACCTGAGAGGACTAATGTTTGTTTGTTTTTTGCAAAAGAACTTGTCATGTTTATAGCCCGTCTACTGGCTGAATCTGTGACTACTCTGCTAATATCATGAGTGAATGAGCTGTAGCAAATTTCACAGATTCAGCTAGTACACAGACTATGCGCATGTGGACAAATGTTTGTAATACATTACTGCTGCATGTAATGACAAAAAACTTTCAAAAAGTGACACATTCACACACAAATGAATATCATAATCCCCCCCCCCCCTCGGATTTTTTTTAGACACTTTACAACTGAATATATTCCCACATGTTACATCTATACTGGCATAGTAGTTGACATGGAGTTAACACATCATTATTGCTTAAATTTCAAGTTTCAACCTAAGATCAAAAAGGCTGGAAATAAAACTATACAGCTAAAAGGATAAAAGTTGTGTCTTTAAAAGACAATTTAAACAGTCCAAAATTTGAATTGTTTTACCATAGGAGACAATAAGAAAAAAAACACCTTCAAATCACTTCCAAAATGAAGAATTGTAAATTTAAAACATTTCGAATTCTTACTTTAATTGCCCACACTTTTAATTCTTATCAGATTAATCTTTGGAAGCACTGCTATCACAACTTATTGTTAACTGACAAAAATTATTAAAAGCAAGTATTAAGAAAAATAATTTGCAACGAAATAAAATGAAGGCATTGAAGATAAAAGTAGTATGTAGTGTTATGTTGAAGCACAAAGTAAAAAACATACTTCTCTGTGCTTGAAGTGACTCACCACACATGCACACATACATACACACATACATACGTACGTATGTACATACCTATGTACATACCTACGTACCTACATACATATGTACATACATACATACATACATACATACATACATACATACATACATACACACACACACACACAAACAAACAAACACACTACAAATGGAGTGACGTTTACAAATCTATATAGCTTATAACTATTTCATTTTCAGTTTTTTGTTGTTCTTTTGGATACAATCATTAGTTATGTCAAAATAGAAGTAAGTTTATCTATTTTGTGCTATTAAATACAAATACATTGATCTTACAGGCAACTTTACTCTTGGAATTTATATACTGATAGTGATTGGAGTTGAGGTACCTTTCATTTGATGTTTCATTCGAAGGCACTGAAGTTGTAAATTTAACTTCAGAATCATTATACAAAGCAAAGTTTGGGAAACAAGTCAAGCACACATCAACACTGAGAGTGTATCCATGACAACAGGGTTTTTGTTAAGCATGGTACTATAAGGTGAGTACAATTAAAGTATTTTACAAGATTTCCTGACAAGATTATGCTGTAACCTGTAGGAAAAACTTTGCATGAAACTTTGACCGCATTGCCAAAAGGTTCAAATTCTGAAAAACTGTAATAACAGAGCTTCATTAGCCATATTGAAAAGTTCACTTTATATAAAGTGTATCATTAATCAAACACCAAGAAATTAATTAATTCTAATATTACATATATACCAGTGATGACTTGCATTGCTGCGTTTGCATACTATTGCATTGCAGTGCAGTGCAATGCTGAAATTTGTTGCATACCTGTATGCAAATACGCCTCACATGAAGTTAAACATTAAAAAAATTCATTTCAAAACAAACTTAATCAAAATATCAACAATAAATTTTACATTGTATTGTCACTTTTCTAAGAGTTGTGTATTTTAATAGAGGGACACTTTACTAAAAATTCACTGTCTATAAAAAGAGAATGATATGAAAGATCACCAACACAATACAATCATTAAAATAACAAATATGACCAATTTTAGTCATAGATGTCATGGCAAACTAGCAATGCTAGCTATACACAAGTTTTTCTTTACTGTATCAAACAAAATCTTGTGTGTGTGTTTTTTTTAGCATATACATAAAGATTGACCCCATAAGATTTTATTTGATACGTGGACATAAAAGAGAAACACCTCTCCTCCACAACAGATAGTCAATGCATAAACTAGCAAATAAGTACTTTTCTTGGTGAGGGTACCTGTGCAATGTTACAGTAACTTGGAGTTGGAAAATTTGTTTTGGTACATTTCTTCTGATAACATTATACTACATTATACTATGCCTTTTACAAAACACTCTTTCCTTGGTTTCACGGCTGTTTGAAGCACGCAGCAGTATTGGGGCTAAGCTGGGAGAAGTACTGTCTTGTGTGCAAGAAATCTGATGCTAATGTACACTCTCTGGTACAAATTCTGAAGCAAGGGTCACAGTTACAACTTACATACAACCATTTACGGGACTTGAAAACTTACTAAATGTGTTATGAAAGTAAACTGAAAAGTTGGGACATTTAGTCTGCAAAGCAATATTACATCTGAGCATACAATACAAGAACAGCCATGCTGTAAACAACTCAGAATTGTGTAAGATGATCTCCTTCCATTAAAACTATCTAAATATGGTCTCTTTCACAAAAGGTCACTGACCTCAATCTATAGTCTGCAACTTATGTTTTCCCACCAAAATTCATGAACAAAAATCATCACATTTTCTCCTTTATTTCTATATAGTTTATTTCATGTCAAAAGAGTTAGATTTACGAAATACATAATTCATTTTGGGCAAATTTGGGGAAAATGTCAAAAATTTATTTGTGAAAATGTGAAAATCTTCATCAATAGTGATGGAAGACATTTGTCTGCTTGTTTTATAAGTTGGACTTTAAATCTCTAAATACATCAGATTTTTTGTCAGGCTGGAGGTTGACAAAGGTGGTGTTTTGCAGCCATCTGATGTTGGAGAGTTGCAGAATTTTATAAGACACATATATTTATGTTCTCTTAACTTTCTGTTCAACGTAGTTGATAGCTGCAAGTACTTGGTCGTAGAGTATGAAGACCAAAGCTACATCTAGACACACTCTCGTCAACCGTGGTACTGTTCCCTTGTAGAACCTGTTAAGTAAAGAATAAACACTTATTAATGTCTCTTATATTCTTTGTTTTATTACATACAGGTGCAAGTAATCCACTGATTAAAAGATGTGCCAATGGGTTAGACATGAATGAATTAGCGCCCTCAAAGTTACCCTTGAATTTCCCCTATCTTTTGTTTTTCTCAAAAATATTTAACAAGTTGCCAGCCATTACTTGCTTGCTGTTGTTTCTATTGTCTTTCAATCTACTTGTTTTAACCAAATATTCCCCAATAGATGTCAAAGAGGTCTGAAAACTTTCCAGTTATTACTAAAAAGGACACAAACGAACCATCGGCAAATTGTAGCAAACCACCATTTACAGGTATGACAAATAATGTATTATCACATTTCCATGAGAAAACCATTATAATGCATCACCTTCCTCTGTGTTTTTTAAAAAATATTATAAATTATTACTGATAATTCAGCTGGAAAATACTCATGACATAAAGGTTTTGTTAGTATTTGTCTTCAACTCATAGTGACAAGGCCCCTTAGGTCACTCATATTCTCCTCGGCTTAGACAAATATTGGGGAATACTATAATGTTTGTACGAGAATAATCTATGAAAATTTAGGAACGGTAATGACAACCTTGGATGTATTGTCTCCCCTATATATATTTCCAGCGTGGCAGAATGAATCACACACTTTAATAGCTGTGCACTGTCTTGACGCCGAACAACCACAGTATAAATCTCTAGCTCATACTGTTTGAACAAGTCACCATGCATGTACAAGTAGTATCATATCTAATACAAAGTATCAGTAATGGGTGAAAACTGGGTCATTTAATTGCAGTCAAGTTTAAACTAATACTTACGCCTTAGGTCCTTCATGTTTAGCTATTTTCATTATGCAATCCCAAGTATTCTTATACTTATGTGCTTCAAGACCCTGCAGACAAAAAACAAAACAAATAACAAATATTGGGATTAGAATAGAGGTGAATTATTATGTTGAGAAGTGATTGCAAAGTTCAATGACACTGTTTAGAGTTGTTGCTGAATATTCACACCTTAATTCCACAAGGAGCCTTTCACAAGGGCAAGTTGAAGCAAAATGACGGTTACATTTTCACCATAGATACCAATTCTTGGTAATTGTAATTTTGTGATAGCATTTGATCTTATGCAGGTAATGAGAATTGCATGGCAGTACAGTGTCCTCATACAGTGTTATCCTATCATGTAACTTCACAAGTACTTCTTTTGTTATCGACAACAACTAACACTTCATACCAGGATAGCGGAATGAAATGCTGTAGGATTGACCTTTGACCTAAATGATACTAATATGATACATTTCAATTAGTCTTTTAGAGAGACCTGCACTTTGGGAGGTTGCTGAATAAACCTGAAAGGTGATGACAGTAACTCTGTCTGGGTGCTAGCGCCCTCAGCAGCTTCTTTAGAAATATGTGACCTTTGGTCACTTTGAAAGAAAGAAGAACAGCCTGCTGGTCTAGTGTCTTGACTATATTTCAATTTGTAACAGAAGCATATAATATAAGGTAATACATTTGGTTGGAGATTTGTAAGTTTGGATTTTAAATGTGGTTGATATCTAAAGAAGAACAATACTGCCCAAAATCTAGATTTATCAAAATTCTGACTGCATACAAGTTAAATCCAGTCGTAAAGAAAGCAACCAACTTGTAGATCTTAGATCTTACCTGCATTCTTGTTTTGACTACATCAATTGGTGTATTACCAAATACTGAACATGCACCAGCAAAGCCACCCATTAGACCAGTTACAAGTGGATTAAGAGCCTTAGTTTCTGGGATGTCATATTTTTGTCTATAGTATGCCCTCATAGTGTCCATCACTAAGAATCGTATAGCTTGATTGCTGCCTTGTTTTATTATTGTTGGTGTTACACCCTGGTATATGCCATGGAAGCCTGCAAACAGATTTCAATACAGCTATCAAATCACTGACTGTATTATCATTTCTGGATGATACATTATTATGTTCAGATGTATTTACATTTTGGAATGAACATGTCCTGCGTCCTGGTTTAGTACTTACAGGATCCAGTAAGTACTGAGTTGTGTAGTACACAATGTACATATTGAGATGAACTGTCCTGCCCCGACTTTCTATGTTGACAAGGGTCCAGTGAAATCAAATTGTATATTACACATCACGTTTCACAATCTCACTTTCTATGATGACAGGGGTCCAGTAAACATTGAATTGTGTAAAACACATTGAGATGAACAGTCCAACTTTGTGATAACTGGGGACCAGTGAATATGGAATTGCATGAAAAAAGAAAACTTTGAAATCTGAGCTTGCATTCTAATTCTTCAGTCCAATTCCCTTCTCTGATATGTGTATTTCATTTGATCAACTTACCTTCTTTTCTGACTATCATTGCTGTGCCATGGAAAAAACCTTTAAATTTAGGATTTTTTGATGTCTGATCGTGGATAAATTTGACTTTGATGGTTTCCATAGGTGTAACTGCAAGTATAGCCTCTGATACACCAGCTCCTAGACCACACATCATACTGCCTACTTTACTGATTTTACCATCATGACCCTGTCTCCATTTGTTTTTAAGGAATTCATTCGCTCCAAATCTACAATATCAAACAGAGGAGTGAGTAATCATTAGTACTGCATTATTGACAATTTTCCAAGATACATTGCATGAAACAACATCACCTATGTTGTTACCTTTTGGGTTGTTTTTATTACATTTGAAATAACATTTTCATTGTGAAATGATGGAAAGACATGTTGACCTCTTTAACTGTGAGTGATTTTACAAAACAAAGACTAAGTGTTATCAAACGACAGAGAAGGATTTCCCCGATAAACCCAGGGTACAGACAGGTGACAACCATCACCCTGAGTAGCGAGCGTGTGCAAACCCCACTCAGCGTGTACACAATACATGGTATTGTATGGAGAGACGTGCAATGCATCTTGGAACCAGCAATATACACATGTAGGTCTATTGTTCAACATGAGAGAGTAAATCTGGTTTGTTAATGGGTAACATTGTACTTTTAATTAATTTAAATACAACATTTTACATACCAGTAACTTAGTATGATTGTACATGTATGTTAATTAGGGAATAAAGTGGTGAATGCTGAGTATTACTGGTAAAAATTAGAGCCATTACAAAGGACAAAATATATAGAATTTATACACAGGAACAAATGAGACATAGAAGAATTGACCACTTTAGTCCATTTAGGGCTTATTTTCTTTCCTGGTCCAAAAGCCACTCAAAATAATTTCATGGCTTCCTACTTGAAAACTCAACATGAAATAACCTTGACAAACTCTGTTTATAAGTCAATATTAAAATTGCAAAAGCTAAAAAATGTGTGTAAAAAGTTTGTTACTGTATGTACAATATCAAAGATTTTACAAACATGGACTTGGCATATGTTGTTTCACATAGACTTTCCAAGTAGGAAGCCATGATAAAATTGTTTTATAAATTAAAAATCCAACAATAAATACCCAATCCTCATCCACATGCCACTTCAATATGAAAACTGTGATTTTTCTGATTGAAAGTGAAACTAATATGGTTACTGAGTATATAATCTGCATAATAATACGAAATCCTGCTAATAATTAGTATGCGTAATCATTACCATGTACAAAAATTGAGTGATTGGTAATCCTATTACAAAGTGTACAAATTTAACTGACTCCGAATAATGTGGGGCATTTAGTGATGTGATATTATCTGGCTTTTAATCAATAAAACATAGAACTAATCACTTGAGTAGTCAAGGTTGATCAGCCAATTCACAATTCCCATTTCAATCAGATACAACTACTTTATCATGTATGAGAGTCTGTGTAAGTATCAATGTAGTTTAACCAAAAGTCAATCTATGCTGACATTATATATACCAGTACTTGACATTTTACATGTAAATGAATTGTGTCATTTCTATGAGTGCTGCTTATCATATATGCATGGTTCTGTAAGCAATCAGACAGCTTTGTTTTCTCTAACAGGCAGAGTTTGACTCTTAAGTTAAAATTGTAATCTAAATTGTGACATCTTTGTGGAGTCTTCCAATGTCACACAAAAACATTATTGTATACTCAGTACACCCTTTAAGCTAGGTGCCAAGATGTAAAACTTGATGGATTATTCTCATGAATTTTCTGACTCTGTCACTGCAAGTAGTAATATTTTATGTTTTTACATGAGTCCAAAATTTCCCAAAAAGGAATAAATCAGTGTTCTCATTCACAATACCATACGTAAGCCATAAATATGGAATCGATATACTCTGGTTATTCTATGTCACCACAATGTGCATCTATGTCATGACAATGCTTATGCTATGTTATAATACTCAGGTTCTACTATGTTCAAATATGAGTCAAAATGTTCAAAATTGCCATTATTTTCCCCAATTTTTCTCTGATATTGCTGGTATAATAATGTTATTCTCCAAAATATTGTTCTTCATTCACCAAGACAATACTTTTGTCACTACTAGTCTAGAAACTCATAGTGAGAAAGGCCCCTTAGGTCACTCATATTTTCCCTGGCTGAATGAAGAAAAATATTGGGGAGTAACATCTAATTGTCATTTCAAAATTGGGTTTGGTAATTGTATTTGGGGACTTAATCTTAGGTCTGTAGTATGCTCACTAAGGTCTTTGACATCAAAAAATCAAGGTGACCTCTGATGTCTAGTATTACTTGCTTTTGTACTATTTTGAAATGAACTATCTGTGGGTTTCTGAAATGTACAATATAAGTAGAAATTTCTTTTCATCATGAACTGTATTTAACTCAGGCCAATTATTGTTCCTAGTTCTTTTATGCAATGCAGCATAGCCCTAAGAGTTCACTCCAGGGCCCTAAGTGTTCACTCTAGGTCATTGTGTAATACAGTCAGTACTTGAAAGGAGCATAATCTAGCTGTCAAAATCTTGTAGTAACTTGTCACTGTTACATTCTGTAAACTATATACCTTCATTGCATGACATATGCATAGCTTCAAAATGTAGTTATTACACATGTAATTTGTATTTTGTGTAATTATCCTGGAATCAACATCATGTAAACATTGGAAATCCACAAAATGTACACTGGAAAATCACAGATGTCATCCGAAAAAGCCACCCTACTATAAGTCCATTCAATAGCATCTCAGCATGTCTCAACAATAGTTTTCAACAATAATTTTGGTGTGTGCCTATCTGAGTAAACTGAGCCCATTGGGGAGACTACGCCCCTTATTTGAGTATGTGCCGCCTGTTTTTGAGCCCTCTGGTCTAAAATGGGGTCTTTTTTTTGAGCTGAAAAGTCTTAAAGTCCTCCTCCACTTTGTATTTTTGATTTTGCTTGGTCTAAAATATGGTCCATTGTCCTTTACCAAATCATAACTGCTATTAATTGTCCCAAAATGTTGCGTTGTCCTACTAATGACTCACCGTACTGCTGCTTTTGGTACAGATCCATAAATAAGTACACTAAGCCCACGATAAAAACCAAAGAAGCCATAATTTTTAGCTGTATACTTGATACAATCAACTGGTCCTCTATACAAAGGTTTCGCAGATCTCTCGTCTAGTTGAAGTTGTGTTTTTACATACTCTGTAGGAAATGTGATACAAACTTCTAAACCTCCAGCTATACCACCTGTAAAGAACAAAATTTGGTATTAGACCTTACAAATACAAATATATATATAAAAAAACAAAAACAATTCTACAAATAACAGAATGTAACGATTATTGTCCGTCTTTCAGTGGGAGGTGCACCCACCAAAGCTTCCGACCGTATGTTGATATTGTAGGAAGTTATGTTTGCTTTGGGGAAATTAAGTTTTGTGAAAATTATGCTTGGAACTTTTCAAAGAGAACTGACTTTGTGAACATAAGTTCAACAACAGTACCTCTATCTCATGTGATAGATGTATTGCCACTGTAATTTAAAATGTTTGTATTTTTGCTAATCACTTCTCCTTTCATAATCCATAATATTTATTCCCTTATCTCATGAAAAACTGATCCAATGGTTTTGACAAGCAAACTTTTAAAAGAAAGAAAAATTCAAGATTTTCCCCAAGAATTCTTGGCTAATATCCCACGATCCTTGTGTGTTTTTTAGTCAAATCATTTGGAACATAATGAACTTTGTACACACATTGAATTCTTGGCTATCCCACAATTCCTGGGTATCCCACATTTGCATAACAGATTATTCAAATATTGGCAATTATTCAATGTCATACATGGACTTGGCCAGATTTATGAGAAAGTTGACATCAAATGTGGTCAGTAATGACTTGTTCATATATTTACCAGGAACAACAGCTGCATATTTGTAATACATCAAAATATATTAATTTTGACAAAAGGTACAAAGTCTATATTAAATACTCACATAAAATATCCTTCACAAGTACTACATTATACAATCATGAATTCCTATCCATCTCTATCTAATACTGCATTTGATGTGCCCAATGACGCATTTCATAGAGAGTATACAGATGTTATTCAATTTCCTTTCAGGAGATTATTATTAATACATGTAGGTCAGCTGTTGTAAGGTAGTTTGTAAAAAGTGGTCAGCATGTGTTCATTGATATCATACATCAGCTTTACACCTACGGCTAAGTCTAGTATGTACTATTCATATACATTCCATACGTATATGGAATTCTATACCATGTCAAATTTATATAAGATTTTCTTTTCAATAACGTAATACAATAACTTAATAGTTAGACATGTATACGTATACACTCTCACAGGAGGAAGAATTTGAAAAGTAGTTATGTTGTTTTGTTAGAGAAACTGATGAAATGAAATGGTTACATAAACTTATATACCAGCTAGAGTATAATACATTGAACCATACATTGACATTTATCCTCTGCATCCTGCAGACTTACATGTAACGACATGTCACGACTCACCCCTGATTATATAGGGTTGCAGGACACATCATGAACTGTAATGATGTAAAGGTATGATTTCATTGGTGACAAATCAAATGTTGTCACTGTTCTGCAGTGTTGTCTTGGAGAGGTTGATCAGGTTGGCAATGCTGGTTAAGCACAAACCTTATGCTACATTTCAGTGCTTGTTTCACTTAAATTGTAACATATTTCAATGGCAAAATAAACTAAAATAAAAGTATTTGGGATAACTTGAGCCTGATTGACACCCTTTACACTAAATCACAATGTAAACCCACCCCCACCCCTACCCCCCAATCCCCCCACCCCCATTGCTGCAAGAAGGTAACCTTCTCTTCAGTTAGCAATCACTCCCTACTTAACTATCACTATACCGTTGGAAATCACAAGAAAATATCCAAAAAAGTACTAATATATTGAGATTGAAAGTGATCAAAAGAGTCATCACCTTTTATGAAATTAATAGGTGATTTCACATATAATTTTGTATACATTGACAATATCCAAATAGTGTCAGTTCAATACATTCTATCACAGTGATGTATATGTTTGATTTAACTGACTTCACAGTCATGAATTATCAGGAAACATAACAGCTTTGTGATTTGACAATTTTGAAGACTTTCACTCAAAAGTATCCGAACTGAAAGGGGTAACTGATACTGGTGCTTAGTAACCATGGTAACTGTGATCTAATCAGACATACTTTACATATTAACTCAAACAATTTATCTTGGTGTCTAGAATTGCATTTATATACCAAAAATAGCTTTTAAGTCAATATTATGCTAGCACAAAGACTCCGGTCTAAAAACAGTTTTAATGATTTCAATTTTGCAATTGTTATTATAAAATTAGAACATTTTCTCACAGAATTATAGATGGAGTCTTTGACGAGATTATTCCTGTAGACATTTTAATTATTGAGGCCAGATTGTGAACATTTTAAAGAAATGGGCATTGTTGAATACTGGTCGATATTTGGAAATGATAAATTCTGATACATTAATTTTAAAGAATAAAAGTTGATATCAATATAATATATGTATGCCACCTGAGTCCAGTCAGTATTTGATGAATGTACCTTTCTAGTGGCTGAGGAAAGTGAAAAGTCAGTGTAATTTCAAGAGTTTCCAAGCTTTCAATATTCTCTAGTAGACGTGTAGAACTGTGAAAATTACCATGTAACCTGAATTCTATACTCGCAGCAAATATTATACTTTCACTGACCAGCATGATATTGCTACTGCAAAATATTATTTAAAAACATTTCAGATAGGAAACAGGTGAATGCTGTAACTCAAGTTTAAGTGTCAATTTCACCTATTCATCACCAATTTGACAACATCAAAATATGAAATCAACATCAAACTAAATATTCATGATTATCTCTCAATCTATGAATATTCATGAGATCTAAATTTCATTTGTATATGAGATGTAAATTTCATATGTACATGAGATGTAAATTTCATTTGTACATATGTAAATTTCATTTGTACATGATATGTAAATTTCATTTGTACATATGTAAATTTCATTTGTACATATGTAAATTTCATTTGTACATGATATGTAACTTTCATTTATATATATGTAAATTTCATTTGCAGGTAAGAACATCTTCAGGAAAACAAGTTCTTTACTGAATTTATTTCCAAAAATATATTAACAAAACTAAAATATATTAGCTAATGTTTTTGATAAAGGCAGGAAGAACGTAAATCTACCAACTCTTGCATTTGTTTCTCTCTAGATCTCAATTCACCTACTTTCCATGCTAATATTTTCATTAACATTACATACAGTGCAAGGAAATTTGGATTCCACAATATCCCCTATAACACAGGGTTCTAAAATCCTCCAGGCAAACTTGGCCAATTTCGAATTTACATTTTGTTAATCATAAATCAGGTTTTATATCCTTTATTAATATTGTAAGAGTTTTATTAGTTTCCTTCAAAGAGCACTGACATCTACTTAAGACATTTCAGAAAATTAAATCTGGTAAAGGCAAAATAAAATAAAATGTTTTGTTTCTGATAACATGACTTCAGAAAATAGAGTAGGTTGGTCAGGATTCTATTTTATTTCATTTTACATTTTGTTTTTTCTAAAAATTCCTTCAACCCCAAGATAAGATACTAATTCTGTAACAGTTAATGAGGTGTAAAAGTAATAAATGAAGACAATTATGTGATTCAGAAGTTGACAAACACAATATTCGGACTGTGCAAGCTGTTATGGGCTGAAATGACACCATTTCTCTCTCAGTCTGGAATGTAATTTAAAAAAAGTTACTTTGGCAAGAAAATCTACAGGGAAATAGAAGTAAATTGTCTTAATTTTACCTTTTTTTACACTGTCAAAAATACTTAGGGTTAACAACTTAAACTAGGGTCGTTCAGGTTATCACAAACACACTATTTTTTTATTTGGCCTAATTCAATTTGATATCATATCACTTGCTAGTGTAATCATTGTGACTATGTGAACTGAATATGAATGAAGTAGGAATCACTGCTATTACAGGTGTATCATAGAGAGCGTTTTTTGAAATGTTCATTTCATTAAACTTGTACAGTACCCGTAACAAAATAAAGACAGACTATGTGAGTATGTGTGCAGTGTATAAATTTATTGATGGCGAAGGGAGAAAAGAGGGTTTGGGGACATACACATCCAATATTTGATAAAATGAATCAATAAATTTTTTATATGGTGGTATGTTATGTTATGTAATGTTATAAAGTTATGTAACATCATGTAGAACATTGATACAATGCTACCTGGGTTGGATTTAAATAAAAATAAAATGTACTGAATACAAAATGTACATAAGATATATACACTTAACAGATCAAAGAGAAATGAACATAATGCAAAATATTATACACAATAGTCAAATATATATTTTTATGTACATTTTGTATTACATGTGGATGACAGGGTGATGTTTTACATTTACTACCAAAGCTGGGCAAATCTGTACATTGATACACATTAATATTCAAAAGGACTTTAGGTGCATGACAGCTGACACTTCCATTAAAAAGTTGTTATGACTTCTGTATGCATGAAATACTGTAGGTTAGTTCCACCATTTAACTATATTCTAGGAAGTCACACTCTAGTAATATTCAAATACTGTACCTATGTTGTGAATAAAGTGATAGATTTAAAAGCTTCACCTTGGCAGATTAATTTCTTCATGGGTTTCTGTGATGATTGACACATAAATCAGCACTTTTTAAATGAATATATTCTACACATGATCACAAGTTGTTTGCTACTTACAATTATACTTGCGATGGTTATTAATTATTCTGAATCACCTGCAATTGGTCTCACATTTATTAACACCTTAATTTAGTTAGCTGGTTTTTTTCAGTGTGCAGAAGGCTTTAAAACATGGGAATTAAAGGAGTCACAAATCATATTGATAGAAAACTGCCTAAGAAGCTGTACAATGTTATCAAGTAGATAGGCAGGTGATTTTTGCATTCTACCGACCATAATATATTTCTCAAATATCACACATAGAAGGCATTTGCACAGTCGAAACTATCCTGTTATCACATTAGCTATCTCCCAATTAACAGATGAAGAAATAAATTTGTTAGAAGACTAAATTAATTATCAATTACATTATCAATTAATTAATTGTAGTCAGAGGAAGGTACATTTCATATTAGAAAATCCTTAATTTTCAATATTTCAACATGTTTGATGTACAAATATACATGTTAGCCTAATAATCAATATTCTATTGCATCATACTTTTCTACAAAAAAAGTGATTTATTTAAAGTGCATGTATATTTTACTGTCAATAATTTACCTAAAATGTGACATGTGTTTACAGAATTCTGTTTGTATGAAAGACATGGCCCTCCTTGTTTTAGTAAAAATTACAATCTATCAGTATCACCCATATAATCAGCATAAACCAGTCTTGATGTTGGCATTTATTTCAAATTTTTTCGTTCATGTACTGATGAATTCATTTTCAGACATTCATTTCAACTTATTGTGTACCTATCAGCTATCATGATCCCCAGCTCAGCTCCTTGACATTTAAAATTATGAAAGGTTCAAAGGTCATTTGTTCAGGTCATTGTACCAACACAGTATAGTGGCATTCCTTCTAGTCTAGTAAACTTCTAAATTTCAAAAACTTGTACCGGTCTATTCAAATATCTGTGTCTGTTTTACTAGTATACACAACATGCTAAAAAGATATCAAATCAACATTTCAGCTATATAGTGGGATTTTTAGGAAAATAGTTCGTGAATTATTCATACATTTACTTATTATTCCTAAATATAGTTACTACATAATTTCAAATAGTCCCCTTCTTTTCTTCAAAGAAAATGTTATTAAAATGAGTGTATTGTGGAAACACTTTACTTCCACTAAAATCATTTATTATAATAAAATAATGATTAGAATAATCACATGAATTATTTTTAAATCAAAGCACGTTAATTATGCTTTGAAATGTATAAATACATTTACATCTGTTTAAACAAACAACTGGTACCTTCAATTTTAGCAATACAAATACAAGCTGTGATATTATATCCTGGTAGCATTAAACAGGATCTTGTCATTGTTTATTGTATGTTGTAACTCAGACCACGCAATGACTTTTACATGCCTTTAATTAAAGGGACACAAGCTGAGTTAATACATATCTGGGCATAGATTTTGCTGCATATGTAAAAGATACTTGCAGTATTGTACTTACTGTAGCATAATTTAATCACCACTTGCAATTGACTGAACTCAAACCTGGTATTAAGATAACTTAAATGATCTAATGGTGTAATTTATCATACATATCAAAAAATGTTTTATACGGAATCTCTACTATGCAATCAATTGTTCTAACTATATCACAAAACAATCACAATATTACAGAAGACATGCATTGACAGTAATATTATACTGGAATGTGGTTTTATTGAAGTATTTTCACTTGAGTAAAAAACTTATAAACTCAGCTTGTGTCACTTTAATAATATGATCTATTCTGCACCACAGTCTGGTGATAGAGGGACTCCCACTGCACTCTTTGGTGCATTATTTCTGTGAATATGTCATTGAGTTATTTCTACAAGTTAGTAACAATTGTAAAGTATAGTTTCAACTAGGAAAAAGAATTGGTCAAAACTAATATATTGACAGTTAAAAAGACAGTTACTATTAGTTACATGAAAAAAAAAATACATTAAAAAAATTCAATACTGGAACAAAAATAATCAAAGTGACATGCAGTTCCAAACAATGGACACTTCATTGCACTTTAGGAGGGGATGTAAAAAAAACTGACAGATTACAATCTATCTTTTTTTTCACAACTCCATTAACACAAAATGCATATACGCATGAAAAAACTGTGCTTTAGGATTTATAACCCATATTGACCCTTAGTTCACTCAGTCTCAAATGAATGAATTGACACAATACTCATCCCGCACAATACATGGTGGAATGTATTTTGTTTGGGATGAATACACAGTTTTGGTGTCCCCTGTCTTTTGTAGTCTTTGACCTGTATCTGTTTGTATGAGGAAAGTCTTGGACTGTGCTATGGATGTATCCAGGGCACCTAATAATACCACCAAGGACTTAGGTTTTAGAATTTGCATTTATGAAGGACAACGTAAACCAAAGAGAACAAAAATACTGCCCTAGTTGTACATCTAACTATGAATTTACTTCTTTGTGGTAATCAAATGCATTTAAAGTCTTAACAAAATCATATAGTGTTGTGATCTTTCTATATTATATGTGTAAAAACTGTTCAAATTTCAAATCTGATAAATAAACAATAAATGTAATTAATGATAAGAATTGACATTTACATATTTTGACTTGTATCATGAAAAGTTTGATCAAGTAAAGAAATTAGTTTCAAATACAGCATATCAATAAATGGAAAGGTCATTGTCTTTATTAGTACCAAATTGACCTTTGACCCTTCAATTAAATGTACCATTTTTCAGTTCAGATTATGTAGATTACAATTTTTTTTATTTTTTTAGGTACCAGCAGAATGTAAAGTTTATTTTGTACATCATCATTCACTGTTTTTGTATTACTATTAGTATTTTCATATCATTTGAACATTAATATGTAAATTTCATTTGCAGGTATGGAAATCTTGAGAAAAACAAGTTCTCTACTGTATTAGTATTTCATATTTTAAACATCCTGTGCTGGATATAGTCCTGCTTAGACGGTGCACGGATCTACATGACCCTCAACTATAAAAGGAAGGGACGATTTCGTATGCAAGCAGGACTATGCTGAATAATGGGTTGGGTCCGTTTTTTAAAATAAATACATGAACATGTAGGAGTGTGAACAAGCCTGCTTTATCAATTAACATGTTTTTGCAAGTACTACTTATGTAAGCAATTTACTACAATGTAAGTTAATTATAGTAAAGACAATAGATTTGTTTTCAATAGCTCTATGGTATTGTAAATGTCATATTATATTATATCATGCTACTATGCGCCATTCTGATTGGATAATAACTGTGGTAAAATCCCATTTTACCACGGCTGGCAGTGGTAAAATGGGCCCCTAAACTAGCATATGAATAGTACATACAAGCTGAATGTGTTCGTTCGTACACCAATAAGTTAACACTTCCCCAGAGTAAAGGTGTGTCAGGTATCCTTCACAATAGTTTGGGTTACAGTAGTCCAAATAATTCCACTGGTGACCTTGCGATCGAAAGCAATGATCGATCAGTGGCCTCAACACCACTGATAAGGTACAAGTTCTCCCCATGCAACGAGCCGTCTCAGCGTCCTACTCTCGTTACGCGTTGAATCAAGCAACACCGATTTAACTTTTAACCATCAGTCAAGGTGCGTCAGGATTATTTCAAAACTGTACATCTTCAGGTTCAGTCAATGTTCAATTTGTTAACCATTAAATTAAAGTAGACTGTGTAACGTCGCGTCTCTGATTTACTGTCTCGCGCTTTCTCCGATTCAACGCCGAGACATCTATTTTTAGCAGTGTACAAGATTGTATTGTTCTTATGTAAATATCCAAACAAAATTGTTACTTTCTTTGACCTCTTGCCCCGTTTTTGTTGTTGCTAGTTTTCAACGCGTTTTCGTTATGCATTATATGATGTAAATAAAGTAATTTATCAATGCAATGCAATGCATTGCAATGCAGTGTATGGTTTGTGTTCATGCAGTGTGTGTGGGGGCTACATGAACGTATCCACTCATTAAAATATGCTCGTTCCCGACGATCTATTACCGACGATCTTTTTCTGTACGTGCGAATTCGCCTTTTCGGGCATATAAATAACCACAGAATCATATTTAGAGGAAATAGACACATATTTTGATATAATATAATAGCAATAACTCCCGCCGAAGGCGGGTATACACTCGAATTTGGTACAATTCGCTCCATATAGCACTCGCCATTCGGCTCGTGCTATATGTCGCGAATTGTACCAAAATCTCGTGTATACCCGCCTTCGGCGGGGGTTATTGCTTAAGTACATGACTGTCTCTGATTACATTTACGTTACCACTCAGATAAATTTTACACGTGGCAATCACCAGATAATGTTTACTTTTTGTGATAAACACACAGTGCTGACTAGTCCCAGACTTAACACAGTAATCACACTGTCTAACTCAACGGGGTTACGATGAAAACCTCAGGGATCGTTGACAACTTTGCTTGTTTTCGTCGTCTATCACACCGTCCTTGTATCATTATTTTGCGTAGACTAATTCAATATGGTCTTACCTAACTAGCCAATCGCATTAGGGGATGGGCACCACACCTCCGCCATTATCCAATAAGAAATCGACAAAATTAGCAGCCGCCAACGCCACATAGGATGTGTGGACATAGGAAGGTCGACCTGACATTTAATCTTTAACTATAAAAACCGCACTAAAATGTCAGATTTTCTGTTTCTTGTAAACTTCAATGATATACACAGAATGCAAAAATAACAAATTCTGCATGACTATCAAAATAAAGTTACATTTTGTCGAAGTTTGTCTTCTAGTGGAAATTTCCGTACATTGAACTGAGCACTGGAATACAGCGAACCCTGGCGTTGACTGTTTTATGTGTTTTGGGAAATTGACAGTGGTTCTCTACAAACATGCATACTATGTTCAGAATGGTCTGGGGACTCGTTACATCTGATGATTTATCGCCAGGATGTGACTTAAAATGTCCCTGCTATTCCATTTTTGTTTGGAACAATTAATATGGTGTTGTTGGCATGAATAGAAAAAACCTACCAGCGAGGATTCCCTTCAACGGATGAGTAGGAGGTGTCGCTCCGGCTGCAACGGCTTGAGATCGGGGTCTTCCGAAAGGACTTGAGAATGGTACGGATCCATTTGCTAACGGTTTAGCAGCCATGGTATTTACAGTTGCAAAGGCTACAGTGATATTTCAGGAGACTCGTTTTTGCGAGTGAAGACAGCTAGCTCGGCGTTCTGCGTTTGTTCTGAATGTTGACGTGATAAGGGTGACACGAAGGTCATATTAAAATAATCTCGCGTGATCTATCTCGAGAAACTATGAGAGCACTTTCTAGTGATCACGTGGAAAGGAAAACACCAATCGATCAAAGGTATTTCTCCTTAGCAACCATGTTCTCTCGACTACGCCACTTGATGTGGGTAAGTTTACCTATTGAGGGACGGAAGAATATAAAATAAAAAACCCCAAAAATTGGTTTTCATGATAAATTGAGTGAATTTCAATATAAATTTAACCGTAAAGCTACAGTTATTTGTAAATTAACATTTTCTATTGCAAATGTACAATATTTTAATAATATACCACGGTACATCTTGCTATACACCACCATTACAGAATTGATCTCTGTGTTGGTGTTGCTATGTAAACGCGACCAATGGTTTGTTCCCGTCCAAAACACTAAGCGAACACTGTCCCCATAGTAGCGACAGGTCACTCATTCTACCCCTCTTTGACTGGTGATTTCATCGCTTTTTTGGAGAATCGGAATATTTTGGTATGTAATCTACTTACACAACATTTCTCTCATATTTATATGTGTTAATATATATATATAATATCTTACTTTAGGCGTTGCTTTAGCATTTGAACCGTAGTTGACAAATAGTTCACTCACTGTTCGCTAATATAATCTGTTCCCAGATAATAGCTGCGCATAAACAGGTATTTTTTTCGGGTTCCTTGTTTGTAATGATCATATTGACGGCAGTATTAGTCAATCATCGTAAAAACTCCCAAATAGTGAAACATTTTAAATAGAGATGACTACCACACCACTTCATTGGTGTCGAGAGAGGTAGAGACCGAACCCAAACGTGTGTTCTAATTTTCAATATGGCGTACAATTGTAAACAAGCATAGCTTTTCTACAAATTCCATATCACATTTAATAGTAAGTTAATTACGAAGCAAACGTGGGAAGCGTTTCCACTGATGCCATACCCCTTTCCTTTTATATTGGAGAAGGGAGGACTGAGTGCTCGTATTCTTGTTTTCACATGTTTTTCATTTTCTTCCCTCTGTCCCACCCAGGTAACCATCACAATGGCGAAGTTAATTTCAGCACCACCCAGGTTTACTAGAGAGGAGTGGGTTATGTCAAACCATTCCAAGTATGATAGTGCAGAGAAACAGAGAGCTAGTGCTGAAAGACTAAAAGCTGAAAGTGACAGACTGATTGACGAAACAGAAAAACAAACAAGAAAAACACAAAGAGATGTTCAAAAGAAATTTGGTAAGTAGTGGTATACATTGTTGTATGTATGTCATAATGTGGGTACTTGGAAATATTACACATGTAGTTATCATAAAAGTGACAAAGAATGAAATCAGTAGCTATATAATATTGATTCACAAAATGAGTTGATTTTCCTGATTCAAATTTACATAGAATGTTAATAATGGTATATTCAGATAATACAGATACTGGCTCAAATGGAGAGCAATTGGAGGGGGGGGGGGGGGTTCATGTGTTGCTTTAAATCAGTGGCAATCAGATATAGTCACTTCCATTTATGAGTTGACACATTTTGTTTCATCAGTTATAAAGTATATGAGCATGGTTATAGAAAGAGAGAGGATGGTATTACTGAAAAAAAATTCCATTAAATTAAACACCGTGCTTAGTAATTTTCAAACTTATGCAAGGGCAAGTAAAAACATTATTTTCAAGAAATAGACAGAAGTTACTTTGTTTTTGATAAGTACACAAAACCATTGATGGTATGATATCTCTCTACTTAATAGATCAAAGAATACATGACATAAGCTTTTGGAAAGATGAATTGGATCACAAGTTAGATGATATTGCAAAAGAAAATGATACACTGGTAGCGTACAAAACAAGATTGGAAAATGCATTGGAAGCATGCAAGATGCCCTTAGCTATTGCACAACAGTGTCTAGTCAACAGGTATGTATATCTGATGAGATCTGTGTGTGTGCGCGCGCATGCGTGTGTGTGTGTGTGTGTGTGTGCATGTATGCATGCATAGATCTTGATGGGGACATTCCCATTTGCTTGGCTGGCGGAAAATGTGCATGTACACAGTTAGTGTGTAACTGTAAACCCAGTTAGTGTGTAAACCCATTCAAGGGTGCTTGTTATAACGAGCTGTTGACTCAAGGGGGACATGTGCCAGACAATTCTATGACTGTGAAGTCTAGTCAATAAAAAAGGTCTTTTTTGTACATATACCCATAGACCTTCCATGTTGATGGAGGGTCTATGATATACCTGAATCCCTCCCTTGAACTATTTAAATGCCTAGTTTTAATTAGGGTTAAAATTTAGGTGTAAAAAAGTTATCTGGCAGAGCTGTAGTTGGTCCTGAACAAAATATTTCAAATAGTGGTCCTGTTTACATGTACAAAAAAAATGTAATTCTTATAGCTCCACCGATATTTATAAGATAACACTAATGTGAGAACCTGGGATTGAATCCCTGGGCTGGTCTTTAAAAGTCTTGTTTAGAATCCAGGCCATTTTGTGTGTGTGTGTGTGTGTGTGTGTGATGGATGGGTGGGGGGATAACGAATTCAAAACCCCCATCTGCATGGATTCCAGGCTATTTAAAGTCATTTGGGTCAGAAAAATGCATTTGGTCCACGACACATTTTTATACTTGTTTCAAAGTATTCTGTAATGTTTTAGCTGTACATTGCCTTCGTGATCATCTAATTATGATTGTATCATTTCGTTATCTTACAGGGAAGGAAGGAAAGCCATTGATCTTGTACATGATGATGTCCAGAAAAATCTGATGAAAGAAGTTGAAACCATTCAGGGGGTGATGTCACTATTACAGAAGACGTTAGACCAAACCATTGAACAGATCAGGAGGAACAAATCAGCCAAGTTTTATTTAGAAAAAGATCTGAAAGATAAATTTAGGGCCAAAGATATTGATGAAGGATGTGCCGAGTTGAAAGACAACACCCCTGGTATCCACTATAATGATGGAGCTGCCAAGATTGAAGCAAAGTAAGTGAATATTGAAAGTCATTGTGGTCAAAGTTTCAACATACTGGTATGTTTTGGGACCTGTGGGACCTTCTAGTACATGTATAATATGTCTACCTCGACACAACAAATTTCTTGTTGGTTTCCTAGACAATCATACAAAATTGATTGCAAAAATTTGGTAAATCACCATGCGCACATGAATTGATTTTTCTCATCTTGTCAACTAGAATTGTTTCAAGGTACTAAGGTTTAGCACCATCACAGTAATAAGTATATCGTAATAACAAATCACCTCTGAAATGATTCCAATGTTGTCATACAATGTGTATTGGTGGATACTGTATGTCTGTCAACCATGGTTATATCATAGGGACAGTTATACAAAGTGATGACTAGTGTTTTCATTAGATAATCATATTATGTATAGTTTTGGCATTAACAAAGTGAAGATGTAGACATAGAATTGTTATAAAGAATGGTTTATATGACAGTACTAGTTATTTTAAATTGAAGGGTTGTATATAGATTGATTTGTAAATGGCAAAAATGAAGGTGCTCTGCAAAGTTGACTACCTGTACCTGGTGGCATTTTCTCACATACCTACTTCAATTACTCCTCAGCTCAAGAATAACTTTCCAACTGCTACTGGGATAGTATTGGGTTTGAAAAGTGCAAACATAACATGATGTTAACACCAGTGTGGTGGTACAAACTCCACACTACCATGTGTTAGCTGTTGGACTTGTTAACACCTGTACCATAGCCAAAGTAGCCAAGTGCTAATATGACTTATACCTCTCCAGTGTGTTTTAGGTACTGGAAGAGTTAGTGCATGCACCAACCCAATGGCAACACCATTAGAAAGATATTCTCATAAAGGTGTACAATTATTTCAGTACCTTTTAGACACACACACTTATAAAATATCTTCTCTGGAGCTCTAATTCATCTTTTTGTACTTAACAGCTCTGTAACCCCTGACAACTGGCAGGAATTCTCCAACAAGAATATTGAGAAAGCTGAACGTGAGAAGAACGCCAGCATCAACCTTCGTAGCATGATTGATGCCATACTGATACAGACAGCTGATGATATGCAGAGACAGGTCAACGACACTGACCTTGCATTTGAAAAGAGAATTTCTGAAACCAAAGACACTAAAGGAAAGCTGGAAGATCACCTCTCAAAGGTAAGCAGAGTGTCTTTTGGCTTGTCACAATAGCAGGACAAACAATAACCACTTTTCTATGCATAATTAGCCTGTGTACATCATGTGTTTTTTGCTTCTCTGTCTCACAAACCACTTGTAATGCTAGTAACGGCAAATGATTAATTTAGCTATGTCCCTGATGGCAGTTATAAGCATGCCTGTTTGTAGATATTTACATACTATTCACTATATGTAAATTATGTCACTCGAGCTCATCTCAATGAGGGCACATTTGCATATTTACTTCATTTGAATATAGTCAATTAACATAAGTATCACTCCTCATTGCGACCAATCAGCATGAGTGTATTGTTTCAAACAATGTTACAACCACATAAATCGGTTTTATGGCCATCAAGTTGTGGACCTCATATGTACATGCTGTACTTCTCATCCATGTAAGCAAATTATAAAGAAAGCCTAGGAGGAGCTCAACTACAAAACTTTGGGGGCCGTCGCAATGACACAGAGCATCGCAGTAACACGTGAACAAATGGTTAGCTGTATGTAGACTCAATGAGGGTGCACAGTACAAGGATATTCAAAAACATAGTATGGGGTAGGTGTCAGTATATACAAAACAGCCCTTTCTGTTAGTGACGCTCCCAAGGACTGTGAGAGTCTAATGCCCAATATTACTTCACTTGCTTTCAGGTTCAAGGTGAAATTCTTGAAATGGAGCAGAATATCGATAAACTACAGAAAGCAGTGGATGATAAAGCTGGCCCAATGCAGCTTGCACAGACCCGCCTCACTGAACGTACAAATCGTCCAAACGTTGAACTCTGCCGCGATCCTGTGCAATATCGCCTTATCAGAGAAGTTGGAGAAATTGATACACATGTATCTAGGCTTGCCTTGACACTGGCACAGGCAGAAGATGAGCTGAAAGGTCTGATTCGCAATCAGTTGAGTTTAGAGGAGGACATTGGAATTAAATCTAACACAGTCCAAATTGACGACGTGGATTGTATGGGTCTCCGTAAGAGTATCAAAATCAAGAAGTTCTAAATATCAACATTTGGATCAAACTCAATTATTTGAAGAAAAAAAATTGAAAAAAAACCCCAAAAAACATACTGTACATACATGCATACAAAACATTCAATTTTAATATAAATACCAGCCTTGTTCATCCAATGTCAAGTTCATATAACAAGACTACTTCAAAACAAAGCCGATAAAAATTCTGATTACTTATGAAATAAAGTTTCTTTTATTGTAAAATCAATGAACTGTTTGGAGTAACTACAGAAAATGTAGACTATTATTTGTATATTAGATAGTTATCTTGTCTTGTCTGCCATCAATGTACGTCTCTGCAAAATAAACATTTTAAACACATGGGTAAAGTAGGAAAAGCTTCCCCAGTTTCCTACACTTTTAACTAGGGTGTGTAATCATGGTTAAAATGATCGAGAAAATATGCAGATTTTATCAGGTTTACCATCTCCATTCTCATAGTTGTTAAACTTTAGAAATACACCGATAGTGAATGTCATAGGTCAACAATAAGTCACAGGTCAACAATAAGTGACTATACTACAATGTGTATTACAAAGTTATAAAGCTGTGATATGTATGCAGAGAAGACCACAGTAGATCCCTGAAATCATTCCATGTATCAATAGTTTAGTAAAATGGATATTTTATGAACTGTGTTGCTATGTGCAACTCAGCCCTGCCCCCCTGCAATGCTGTTATATTATGCTTTCTAATATTTGTGAAATAAAGTTTGACATGAATTTACTATTTTTGTGGTTTCTTTTCTTCACTAAAAGCTGTGAGGTTGAAATCAACCTATGCAATGCAGAGATACAATAGTGCCATGACACAATGTGGAAGCCCCTCGGGCTTTTACCTGTTGCGGGCTACAAATATTGTTTACAAGTTTGTATTTATAGGAAATATACAAGAAAAACAACACGGACCAAAACAAAATCAAACAAATTTCACTTTCCTTTATTGGTGAATATATCAAATGGACATTTGGTGATTTGTATTCCATTCATCATAATAGCCAAGTAATTTGGCCAAACAAAGAACTGATTTTGCGAATCATTCCAAATTTTGCTCAATATTGGCTTGAGACATATATCAATTCTACATCTGATTGAAAACTTAGATATATAAATGTGATTGGTTAGCAGCTGTTCATTTAATAGTGGCATCTATATTTCAGAAGTGAACACTTACACTTGGTCAATATTCTTACATTGAAAAATTACATTTGATGAAATGGCTAAACTGAAAGATTAATCAGTGTTAACAATAGTGATTTTTTATGAAAATGTCTTAATTAAACTAACACTGCTCTTATGTATATTATATTATATTCTTCATGTTTTGTTTTAGTCATATTTTGATAGTCACAAAAGACCCCCCAGCAAATGATAACACTGCCAATGGCACTGAAGCATAAGTGACTGCTAGCAGTTCATTTCATAGTAAAGAGGAATAACAGTTGAAAAGTAAAATCTGTCCCACATAGTAAATGGTAAATGTTTCAAATGCCCATGTTCATAGCACCATGATTGTGTTACATATTTTTTTAATTTTTTTTTTTATTTATTTATTTATTTATTTATTTATTCATTTTTAATTTTTATTTTGTGCTGGGAATTGCTCCCAGCGACTTTCTGTTATGCAGACATATACACACGATCACAACATATGTGTTACATATACAATCCTGTACAAAATACAGCTTGATCATCAACAACAACAAATATCTTTGGTGGAAGGACCCGATTGAACAAAATGATAAGAACTGTACTTTTCTAGTCAGATGATGAGGAAGGAACACATTCACTTTAACGTTGCAACATAGAAAGTGAACAATTGTGAATGAATAATATGTATTTTTAGATATATATATCACAACTAAAATACGAATATTTTTGAGTAAAACAACCCAAGCTGTAACCCAACCAACATCCTGAAACGATTTCAGTAGATTAAAAGTACTAATGTAGTCAACTGGAAATATGACAAAGCACCTGCACTCGCTTCTGTAAATCTGGAATACTTTCAAAGTAAATGTTACATTCCGAATTAAAGTGAAAGATCAGTTGCTATCATTCCGGTTGGGCTACTTATAAGTATGTCTTGAAAACAATATCATTGTCATAAACTCAATCCTCCCATACAACTTGAACCTGAATCTACTTGGTAATTTTATTTTTAAAAATGTATCACCTATTTCACCCAATTCCAATCTTTTTGCAGAGCTTGACAACCCAAACTAAAGCTAATACATAGATATACTACATATTGTGAGCTGAAGGGGTGATGAGTTAGCTAGATGGTGGATGACTTGGCACCATCTCTGGTGGGTACTGCTTCTCAATAAACCTTTCCACATAATGTACAATCTCAAATACAACCTACAAAACAAAGACAATATCAGATTAGACTCTCTCTTACTTTTTATGCAACATATATCATTTTACTATCTCAGATCCATTATATAACTTGAAACGTTGTGGAAATTCTTGAAGTTCACAGCAATTTGTCCCACACTCACAGTCCACTAAACAACAATAGATTCAATGGCATACTAGCACAACAGCATACTTTTTTAACCCAATCCACACACTTGCAGAGCAATCATTTAGATTTGAATAATTTTCCAATTTTGGCAGTCTATGTAATATCTTCATCAAATACAAAAGGTGACTGGGTCGAGGGGTTTTTGACTTCAAGTTGTTCACAAAAAACACACATTCAGACAGACAGAGAGACACACATTCAGACATAAATACCGTTACATACATACCGGGGGTGTGTGTGTGTGTGTGTGTGTGTGTGTGTGTGTGTGTGTGTGTGTGTGTGTGTGTGTGTGTGTGTGTATACATACATACATACATACATACATACATACATACATACATACATACATACATACATACATACAGACAGACACACATACATACATACATACATACATACATATATGCTGATGTTTTACAATAACATAAACAATGCTAAACCTTAGTTCTGTCATGTTAACAAAACAAAATATGTACATATGAAATGACATGGAACAAACTAATCGCTAACATTAGCAGTAATTAGCAAATACAAAGATTTTGTGCTTACCTCAGTAACAATATAAAGTGAAGTACTATTAGCAGTAATTATCAAAAGATGTAATAACTTAATTACCTCAAAAGCGATACACAGTATTAATTAGCAATAATTATCAAAATACAAAAGATGTTATACTTACCTCGATAGCGATAAGCAGGATAATCATCCACTCTAATCTCAGAGAATGTCTGTCATTGAGATGAGTTCTCATCAACTCAACCATTTCAGAACAGTGATTCAATTTCTCATTCATTACCTGCAATAAAAACATACAATTGTTGCCATCAAAGTTGTACATCTGAATTGAAAAAGCACAATAATCTAGATGCTTCTTTATATAACATCCTCTGTTCTACCCCAGAGTGAACCGTTGAATTGTTAGATGTACAACCACCAAAACACATCATTTGTAGTTACATAGATATGATGTTTTATGTTGACACAGCTTTTCTTACCAAGCTGTACAGGTACAATATGACCACAAGTACATGAATTTTGGCCTATCATAATTATAATCTCATAGTCATAATCTCACGTAGGATTACAAAGTCACTAGCTATGTCTTAGTTCTTCTAGCTATATTCAGAATCCGATAATTACACAGTCTGTTGTAGATCACTTCTAGACCCTCTAACTTTGTCATTTAATTCACTTTAGTTCTCCTAGCTATGTTGAGATAATTACACATTCTGTTGTAGATCACTTCTAGACCCTCTAACTTTGTCATTTAATTCACCTTAGTTCTCCTAGCTATGTTGAGATAATTACACATTCTGTTGTAGATCACTTCTAGACCCTCTAACTTTGTCATTTAATTCACTTTAGTTCTCCTAGCTATGTTGAGATAATTACACATTCTGTTGTACATCACTTCTAGACCCTCTAACTTTGTCATTTAATTCACCTTAGTTCTCCTAGCTATGTTAAAATAATTACACATTCTGTTGTAGATCACTTCTAGACCCTCTAACTTTGTCATTTAATTCACCTTAGTTCTCCTAGCTATGTTGAGATAATTACACATTCTGTTGTAGATCACTTCTAGACCCTCTAACTTTGTCATTTAATTCCCCTTAGTTCTGCTAGCTATGTTGAGATAATTACACATTCTGTTGTAGATCACTTCTAGACCCTCTAACTTTGTCATTTAATTCACCTTAGTTCTCCTAGCTATATTAAAATAATTACACATTCTGTTGTAGATCACTTCTAGACCCTCTAACTTTGTCATTTAATTCACCTTAGTTCTCCTAGCTATGTTGAGATAATTACACATTCTGTTGTAGATCACTTCTAGACCCTCTAACTTTGTCATTTAATTCACTTTAGTTCTCCTAGCTATGTTGAGATAATTACACATTCTGTTGTACATCACTTCTAGACCCTCTAACTTTGTCATTTAATTCACCTTAGTTCTCCTAGCTATGTTAAAATAATTACACATTCTGTTGTAGATCACTTCTAGACCCTCTAACTTTGTCATTTAATTCACCTTAGTTCTCCTAGCTATGTTGAGATAATTACACATTCTGTTGTAGATCACTTCTAGACCCTCTAACTTTGTCATTTAATTCCCCTTAGTTCTGCTAGCTATGTTGAGATAATTACACATTCTGTTGTAGATCACTTCTAGACCCTCTAACTTTGTCATTTAATTCACCTTAGTTCTCCTAGCTATATTAAAATAATTACACATTCTGTTGTAGATCACTTCTAGACCCTCTAACTTTGTCATTTAATTCACCTTAGTTCTCCTAGCTATGTTGAGATAATTACACATTCTGTTGTAGATCACTTCTAGACCCTCTAACTTTGTCATTTAATTCACCTTAGTTCTCCTAGCTATGTTGAGATAATTACACATTCTGTTGTACATCACTTCTAGACCCTCTAACTTTGTCATTTAATTCACCTTAGTTCTCCTAGCTATGTTGAGATAATTACACATTCTGTTGTAGATCAGTTCTAGACCCCCTAAGTCTGTCATTTAATTCACCTTAGTTCTCCTAGCTATGTTGAGATAATTACACCATTACTGGGACAAGCCATTAGCCAAGCAAGTTTACTTGTTATCAAAGAGTACCAATATTTACACATGTGATGATGGGCTCTTACATAACACAAGTAAACAGCTGTAAAAAACTCTATTCGGCCGTCTGCATGGACTGCAATTGAGGCAAACCTTATCTCCGTCTTATATCAGTTGTTATCAATTTATTAGGCTATTATAAGTAACGCTACAAACAGCTTTAGAGATGCAAACAACTTTTATGACACCCGTTTTCGCCAGGCAAGCCCGCGGGTTTGTTGCACTTGGACCGCTAATGGTTTGTGAATGTCATGCATTCTGTTGTAGATCACTTCTAGACCCTCTAACTTTGTCATTTAATTCACCTTAGTTCTCCTAGCTATGTTGAGATAATTACACATTCTGTTGTACATCACTTCTAGACCCTCTAACTTTGTCATTTAATTCACCTTAGTTCTCCTAGCTATGTTGAGATAATTACACATTCTGCTATAGATCAGTTCAAGACTCTCTCTGTCCCAATAGAAATCAGGGGTCATTAGGAGGTCAGAGCTGAGATTGATATGGTGACGTAATTCAAACAATTCTCCAACTCTCTTCATGACTTCCTGCATGGACATATTCAGCCTCCTGCCAGCCTTCAGATTCTGTACACAAAACATAAACATATTATATCACAACAGCAATGCCTGCCCACCTGAACTTGACATACCCACATAGGAAAACAACTAACTTGATGCAACTACTATCTGACTAGAAGCTGATCAAGGAAATTGTCTGTTTTGCTTTAATATGATTTACAGTACTCATCCCTTTGTTTTGTTTTGTTTTGTTTTGTGTCACCCCTTGGGTGTTATACACAAATGAGTACAGTATTTCACCTTTTCATTATGTATATTGGATGATCCCCTTTTCTATCAGAACGACATAATCAAATCCTGTTCACAACTAGCTTGTTTTTACATCAAATCGTCGTGCTCACGTTTGACGGCTTGTGCTTTCCCCAGGTGTATACACAACATTCATTTATCATTATGTTGATAAGTCAACTTGTGAGCAGTTTCTACTATACAGAGTACTAAAAAGTGAAGTGTACTGAAGAATTCTGGTCAAAAGATTTTTATCGACATCAAATCTATGAAGACGTGACGATAGGTAAGGCTATCATCATCAATGATGCGGCAGCCTAATGATGATGATAGTAGTGGTGGGTGGTGGTGGTGCTGCTGCTGGTGAAGATGATGGAGATGGTAGTGGTGTTGTTGGTGATGGAGATGATAATATAGATGATGATAACAAAGATGATTGACATGTTAATAACTACTCACCTCAGGCACCCATTCTATGGATCCGACAAATCTATCTAGAGAATATTCCCATATTGCTAATTTGACTGAAAAGTAGAAAAGGTGGTAATGAAAGTGAATAAAAAGTGAGTCAAACCACAGACATATTTGTACTAAAACTGTCCAGCTTTGTAACTATTACAGACAACCATACTAGCAATGCTGTGACGGTGGATCTAAGGTAAATAACACATGGTATCTATATTATATCTATCTTCATCAGACATAAATTGCTGCATAATGCAAATACATCAATGTATTTACTTATAACTTGTAGGAGATATCAACCTGTAAATCTACAGTCAGCCATGCCAAATTACTCCCTAAGTTCAGGTGAATGAGTGCAACACAGAGAAGAACCAAATATATCAAAACTGAACTTTTTGACAACATGTTACAATTTATCAGTATGTTAGGTATACTAATACTTCTATTCCAATCAACCATAACTTCATTATGTTAAAATTCTGCACTTGATACTTTACCTGAGAGAGCCATTGCGTTAGAAAATGTAAATTTCTCAAGGGTAGTAGCTTGTGGATTGTTAGCTGAGTTTAGCATGATTTCATCTTTGACCAGTTTGGTACTCTGACTGTAATACAAACACATCATTCAAAGCAGTTGTCACATTTCAAGGACATCACTGCATTTATAAAAGTTTGCTCACCAGCTTAAATTAAAATCATGTGTGACACAACATGAAACCATGATGAAATACACCACGAAACCACACAACACAACACAACACAACACAACACAACACAACACAACACAACACAACACAACACAACACAACACATGAAACCACGATACATCATCATGAAACCACGAAAACCACACAACTCCACAAGACCCATCATATCACAACCCAACACATAATATCACAGCAACATCAACGGAATAGTTGTTGCCCTTACCACAGACAAGGAAGCCTAGTCTGTGCCCTTAATACACGACTCTATTTTTTGGGTATTTACATTATCAGGCTTCAGAAGTTTACAATACAGAATACTCTATCATCTCACTGAATACTGAAATAAGAAATTTAGGTTCCAGTTGCTGTACTGTCCCTGTAATGCATCACTTTCTTACACCAGTCATGTTTTTAACAACCCCTGAATACCTCCCTCTGTCCTTTGGATTCGAAGTCAACAAGGTGAAAGCTACTGGTTATAGTCAGCAAGAGTTGTGTTTTGTTGAGACCATCCAATTGACATTTTTGTATATATTTAACCTTCTATTTGTATCCAATGTATGTTACTTACTCAGTGTACTTGTACAACATTTGTTCATTCTCCCAGTTCACAAGAGCAACTTCATAGCTTCCTATCTCATGTTTACTGATAATTCTCATTACTTTTTTCATCTGTCACAAAAGATGATAGTTAGTACATAGTTAGTACTTATGTTAACAGAAATTCAGTGAATAAATTCAATAATGGGGAATCAATATTTTGTGACAAAAACTTCAACTTGAGGAAAAACCATATTAATATCAATCACATCATTCATAGCAATTTCTTATCTATGAAATATTAACATTATCCAATGAATTCTATTCAAACAGCATCAAAATATTCCTACATGAATATCAAGTCATTATGCTAATGAGTTCAATACCGATGCCATTAGGCTGTAAGATATGTTGTATTGCTCCGCTCTGACCGACCTGTTCCTTTGGGAAGGAAGTTGGCCATTGCACGAGGGCGCCCCATCTCAGTGCATCTTACAGACTTCAGTAGCATTTGTCTATTAAGTTTCACACATATCATGACACAATAGATTGTAACATACGTCTTCTTGTTCTGTCCTCACCGACCTCCTCTCTGTGGGAGGGACTGACTGATGTGTGAGGGTGCCCCATCACAGCGTACCTTACAAACTAATGCCACAAGAACCATTTCAGCACCTCAACTATTACATCATTCATTATGAATATACTTTGATCATTGTATGTTCTATCAAATGTTCCACTCAGAACTTGAACTCAGAATGTAGCCACATTGTTTGCTATAATCTAGCTATTGTAACTTTTATTTTACATGAATACTTACCGTAGTATTCTTCACATTCCAGAAAACAACAGACCCTTCCCTGAAAAAGAAAATCTCTCCTGGTTCTCTGTCGAGTTCTCCACCGACAGCATTGTTAGTCTTCATATGTAGCACATCTTGAACATCTGTAAAGAAAGTAGTTGGAAATAAATTGTAGAATTTGGAAAGGGAAAATATAACATTTGCAGAACATGAGCTATAGCAAATCAAAGTAACCCACCTTGTGGCATGGATGATAGTGTACATAGTTTCTGGGCTTGTAAATCAAAGTTGAGATGTTCCAAATTATATTCCTCTGCAGTAGAAAATGCCGTACATAGGAAGTAATCCTGAAAAATATCAGTAATCAAATAGTGGTGTTAGAATTCCATATAGAGTCAAGGAGTATGAACACAGTTTATAACTGTAAAACTGTGTGAATTCTAGTCTTTCTAATACAAACTTTTCTGCACTGGAAGTCATGAATAAATTTCTTTCAAGTCATGAAGAATGTGCTTACAAAGCCAGTTCTTCATAATTAAGATGTAACAGTTGTTTGAGACATGCGCACCAGTCACATAAGAACTTGGAGCATCCAGCGAGCAAAACTGGACATGAAGTATTTCCCAGAATGCACTGCTTTCGGACACAGATCTGGTGCAGAAAACTTTGGATTAAATTTCCCTCCATAGGGGAGCCCTAAGTGTAGCATGTCTGGGTAACCAAGACTATGTGAATTGGTAAATGCTTCAACCTGCAGCAATGGAGAGTGGAATAAAGACAACTGAAAGAAATTAATGCAAATCTCACTTCAGATATATCAAAACCAGACAGATCTATATGTTGCCCTTATATGAATGGTATGCCTATACCTTTTTCAATGGACCAAGGCAAGTATTGCAACAGATCATTTGATAAACATATTGATCACATACCTCTAAATCTTCCTTTGTAAGTCTGGATGGGTTTTTAGTCCTTGGTCTAGACTTCAAATGTTTCTTATCACCACTTCCTTCCTTATCTTTTTTCTTCTCTCTCTGAGACTTGATACTCAAGTCGGCCATGATTTTCTGAGTGTGAGTGTCACCATGACTAGATGTTGAGTTCCATCTTACTTGATATTGAACACATCTATGCACATCAATAGTGCTACTACAATTGTGAAATAGCACAGAAAAGTTCTGGCCTATTGCTGGCAACAAAGCCCCTGTCTTGAACTTGTTTATCAAGTTGCTGGTATTATAACTTTCATACTTCAGTCTTCCATTGTATTTTGTAAATGGCAATAGGTCATTTTGTACTCCAGTTTTCTGAGATCGCAAACAAGTATGTACGCATTCTTTGCAAGCCATGTGATTGCTATTGGAGTGGCCATTATTACAACTACTGACACCTTGACTGCCTGATACAATTCTTCCTCTGGTAGTGGTATGTCTAGAAGACTGATACAAGTTATTGTTTACTGATGCAACTTTGGATGAAGACTGTGTTGACGTAGAACCAAATCTTCTGAGACTATTATCTAATTGCCATCCAGTAGACCTTCTGGTACAACTAAGTTGGTTCTGTAGACCATCTGGTGATCTACAAGTAAATCTTCTTACACTGGTTGTAACACATCTGGTGAATTGGGTCAGAAATGACATTTTGGCTGGCAATATGTGCACCTTTCAATTCCAACTGAAAGTAACCAAAATGTTCAGTCAATATATTATCAATCAATCAATCAATCAATCAATCAATCAATCAATCAATCAATCTTTATTGCATAACAACGTGCCACAGTAAGCATGGTAACATACAGAAATAAAGTGAATACACTTATACAGTCATTTAGCCAACTGCTGGAGGACTGTTTACATCATTATCATTGCAACATTCATTCTGTGAACGGCCATGGCAAAGATCTACTCGTAACATTATTACAGCAAGGTTCATTCTGAGAGCCTCTATAAACTAGTTGAAAAGACATACCCCAGTACCAGTAACAGATTAAGAACAATTATCTACACAAAAAATTTTACTGCTGCAGATAAATTATATGGTTTTGTCTTCATCTTTTTTTGTGTGTATTCATTGGCTTCTATACTAGATTGTGTTTTTACAGTTGAGTCAAATAAAATATACTATACTGCATGACACTCTATGTATTAAATACATATATGATATATATAATTGAAAATGTGCATATTGTACTTTTTTAAAAAAAGTTTTGACAAAGTTAATTATATTATAAATATAAGATATTTATATATATATATATATTACATTCAAAGTAATATATGTAATTTTTTCTCGAGTAAAATGTGGACTGTTGACTTTGTGATTACAGATTTGCATAAATTGCGTCATCGATCGATCGCGTGATATTAGTAGTATGCTTGTACTATGTGATCGACGATGACCCAACAATGACCCTTCACTCGGTATATTTGTAGAATACCTCCACATGCTCCAAATACTGTACGTTACATCAGCTAACTTTTCGTGTAGCTGCATGTCACAAACATGCGATTTATGTATAACAACTTGAGGGTAGAGTAAGGTTACATTAAATACATACCACTTCTTCTGCTCGGTTCCTCAACAAGGGAGCTAGTATAAACTCACGACATTCGATATAAGTTCTCAGATTTGGTCACAGTCGGACAACTCTGGGACAACAGTGCACACGTGGGTTTGGAAGTACTGGTGTGTAGGAAGGACTGACCGACAAATAATTGGTAAAAATCGCATAACGTAACTATCTACTTATCTTCAAACACGAATACTGACTAAGAACGATCACAGAGTTGCTACCTTCCGTAATATTGACAGAGGCCGTCTTCTCCGACACCTCTATGGGTAGGTGCCATTTTTACTGTCATGTTCGCCGTGTGAGGGCGCTATACAAACAGGTTTCTGTCTCACCTTTATCATGTCACATACAAAATTTATAGTAATCGTACTTTTGCTAATCTGGAAAGGTCATTCTAAATCTAACCATGGAAGTATACCTCCATGATCTAATTGAACTTGCATAAAGTATATTTGTAGATATATTTGATTACAGCTTGAAAAAAAATGCTGAAGGAAATGAAGAATAGTGATACCTTATTATTGTTGGATTGCATTAAAGGGGGAACACAACTCCAA
Organism: Glandiceps talaboti; assembly: GCF_964340395.1. Lineage (NCBI taxonomy): Eukaryota > Metazoa > Hemichordata > Enteropneusta > Spengelidae > Glandiceps > Glandiceps talaboti. Next base: position 10,312,590 of record NC_135566.1, read on the forward strand.
ATATTTGACATTTTCATAAAATATGAGTTCCGGAGAGTCATTTCATGATTTTTCATCACCTACAATGACTTGCCATTTCAGGAAACATCAAGTTGGTCTTTCGCATTTTAATATAAAATATCTTTACCATCATGGAAATTTATTCAAGTTGCACCACAGAATATTCATGACTCTTCAGTGCCTATGCCTAAACAGTGTAAAACAGCTCTCATGAATATTCAGTATACAACTTGAATATGTTATTTCTGCTGGCTCCCATGATGCAATAGCCCATAGAAAAGATGTCCTGAAAATTTGGCACAAAATCAACTTGATGCTTTTTCTGAATTTGTAATTGTAGGTGATGTAAAACAATGAAATGACTCTCCAGAACTTATAGTTTACGAGAATGACTTCATTTCCTGGAGTGACATTCCCCTTTAAACCCAATAACTCATGATTTGATGGGGTGAAGGGATTTCCATTGTAATTTGCCATGAGATTTCCTAGTCTGTTAGGTACACCATGATGGGGTGCCCTCACACATGAGGGCAGAATGACATGGCACATCTTACAGTCTGGAGATTTCCCCATGAAATTCTCTTTACATTGGTTTCATTGTGGTTCAGTTGTAGAAGTTAGAAGGAATTCTTGAGAGAATGGATTATTATTTTATCTCTAGCATTGTGAAATAACATATTTTTTACTAAATTAATTGATTATGGAATCATGATGGGCAAATGGTTAGAGTGGTCTGCTCAGAATCTGCAGGTTGCAGGTTGGAACCCTGCCGTTGCTTTTTGTTTCTGAGTGGCTAGAGTCCTTGGGCAAGATATGAACTGCGATTGTGCCTCAGTCAACCCAGCTGTATAATTGGGACCTCATAGGATAGAGGTTGCAATGTGAATGCTTTAATCCTATGCGCTTATAGAGGCTGCAATGGATTGTATGCTCCCCAAGGAGTTGAGGAAGTAAAGGGCTGTTGTGCCACTATAGATCTGTGCCAGAGGTAATAATTGTAAGGCGCTTTGAGCACAGAGTGGGAAAGCGCTATATAAAAACTAACATTATCATTTAATGTTATTATTAATAACCAACTATGAGACTTACTGGTATGCATAAATTAAGTTTATTGAATATAATATTTGTATATATATAAATATTTAACCGACATACTGATCCATACTAGATATTTGCTGAATGATTATGCAGTTGCCTATCCAACCCTGTTGTTATCTATGCAATATACGCGATCATTTGGCTGGTGCTATAGGCGTGGTCATGTTGCTAAACATATTTGCATACAATTTTAGTGTGGGTCATCTATGACCCGTCACTTCCAAAATTGTGGGTCGGGTCCAAAAATGTGTGGCAAATGACCTAAAAAAAAACCTCTGACTGCAACACTGAAAGTGTCTTTTTTTTCTTATTACACAATGGTTTCCCTTGAAAAGCATCCATTGTCAGAGTGGTCTTGGTGATATCATGGTTTCAAATATACCAGCAATATTAAATACACATTACTGAATACTACATGTACTGACTATGAAAGAATCCATTTGAGATAGAATCAGCTTCAATGTGGGTGAAGAAATAAGACTATTTCAAACTAAAATAACAGCATAGGGCATGAGTGTACAGAACATGACAGTGCAGTACATTAGAGTATATAGGACATGACAGCCCAGTACATGAAAACAACAGCACATAACATAACATAACATCACAGAACATGCTTGTGACAGAGTGGAGTTCGCTGACCTAATATAGTGACATCATCACATAGATTTGCATACTTGGATATTATTTACCCAATGTATTTTTATGACCGTGATCAAATATTGCTAGACGGTTCCAGCCTAGCAGCCACACAAAAGACAGTTTAGTTCCACAAATATCAGTGTAGTTGGTGAATTATTCGTTGTTTGATAATTCAACTCAACTCGTCTCAAGTTGTCTCGTCTCCCTGAGACTTCTCAGTTCACAATGCTATAAAGTATATGGTCTTCATTCAACATTTTGAGCCTGTAGACATGCATCAAGTATTAACATCCTGGACCGTCTCACATCTTTGGATAAAATCTGACTATTTGTAGAAGTTGTTTCTTCCTGTAGAAATACACAAAAGATAAAATTATGTACATGAACTTGAATATTTTTCACAGTTTTTATTTTATTTTGTCTTTTACACAAAGTGAAAGCATACTATCATTTTGTAGTAACATGCTGATCAATAAAGAAACATTTTTTTTGATGATGAAAAAATGGTAAAACTGTCAATGAGGTAAACAAAAATAGCATTGAATTTGTTCAGAACACTTAACATGAAAATAAGATTACATCTTGACTTTCTCTCCTGTACAAATTGCATGCATACATTTTGAGAGATCAAAGTAATCACAACAGTATAGGACAATGTTTACATAAATTTGTACTCTGAAAATGTAATTGTTTCTTGTATTGTGTGCATCAGCAAGAATATAAAGAGCATGTGATATTAGGCATCGTGATAGCGCCCTCTGTGTTGTGTCTTGTGTGAAAATAAATCATGGTCACAGATACATATTTTGTAATTCTAGAAATAAATCAGAATTTATACTTGCCTGTCTATCAGTGTCTCTACCCATAAGAAATGGTGTAAATCCTAGTGTCTGAGCATTCAAACATTCATCTAAGAACTGACACTTCTGAAGTCTTGCCTTGCTCCTTGGCTGTATGTATGTAAAGAATACAACAATATATAAATATGTGATAAATCTAGTCACCTACAACAAATCATCACTTTTTACCTAGGCATTCAGTAGGCTTTTGAAATTAAAAGTTTTTATAGTCATATAACCGTAAATTTGGATGCTGAAAGCTTGGGAAACTATGTAAGTATCACTGTGTTGTGGTGTTATTGTTGAAACAATTTCATATTATACCTTTAAATAACCTGATGTTCATCTATCATATAGGTTGGCTTACTGAGGCAGTTCAGTGCAGAAGTCTTGGTGAAACATCTTGGCCAGAAACACTTTACTGTTTATTGTATACTCTGTAAACCTGGAAATGTTCGCGTAAGATTTATTTTCGCTAATTTCGCTACAAAACAAAAACGCGAAAATAAGTAGTAGCGAAAATATATATTTCTGCATAATGCAATGTACCAGTATGGTTATTAGTGAAAATTAATCTTTGTGAACTACATGAAGACTGTAAAATCGCAAAATTTTCTAGTCGTGAAAATATGCAGGTTTACAATATGTATCATATAGACACATTGTAAGTTAAACCTCATTAAAAAATGTCACTCAATTGTACTTTCCAGAATTTTATCAGGTGAAATCTGTTAGAAAGTTCACTAACCGTCATTTTATCATTCACTGCCTGTTCCACCTTTGTTGTTTGTATCTGTCTCTGTGGCGTTACTGGTGTAGTTACTGACTTTTCTACTTTTGTCCTAGTCTTTCTGTTTTCATTCAATTTTGGTGACTCCTTGGCTTTCTGTAGTGCCTTCTTTGCCTTCTCTGCTATGACTGGATTCTGACATTGGTAATTTCCTATCAATGTCGTTGAATGTCTCTGTTTTTTCTGTTCCAGGTATGCTTCATATTTCCGTTCAAAGTTCACTGTTTGGATTTTCTTAAGTACTTCTGCAAATGTTCTGTTTGGTATCAATGCCTTAACAATTGACTGCTGTAATTGTAATTTATCTAATCTCTGTCGAAGACTTCCTGGCTTTCTAGTTCTCAGAGATCTTTTTCTATTGGGTGTCTCTTTCATCTGATCAAGTTTTCTATTCATTGTAATATCAACAACTTTGATAAGAGCTTGTAGTTCATCTTCACTCCATCTTTTACGTTGCCCTTCATGCGTTCTTTCTGACCTTTTCTTTTTTGATTTCTCGGTCTTGACTAGTTTATTACCTAATGAAAACATTATAGTGGTATAGTTTGTACTTTTTGTTATAAAGCAAATATTTAGTAATCAATGTGTAGTTAGAAGTGATTTGTGATATTTTTAAAAAGATTTGACTTCCATTTCCATTCATTCTTACATTTTGACATCTTCTGTATGGGATTGTGTCCTACATTTTATACAGGTAAGTAGATCACCCATTATTTAGTTGTATCATCATTTCTAACTACAACACCAATAAACTTAACTGAACACAACTTTGATCAAAGTAAACAAACCATTTCTAACTACAACACCAATAAACTTTACTGAACACAACTTTGATCAAAGTAAACAAACCATTTCTAACTACCACACCAATAAACTTTACTGAACACAACTTTGATCAAAGTAAACAAACCATTTCTAACTACAACACCAATAAACTTTACTGAACACAACTTTGATCAAAGTAAACAAACCATTTCTAACTACCACACCAATAAACTTTACTGAACACAACTTTGATCAAAGTAAACAAACCATTTCTAACTACCACACCAATAAACTTTACTGAACACAACTTTGATCAAAGTAAACAAACCATTTGAAATGGATGATTTCTAACTACCACACCAATAAACTTTACTGAAGACAACTTTGATCAAAGTAAACAAACCATTTCTAACTACCATACCAATAAACTTTACTGAAGACATCTTTGATCAAAGTAAACAAACCAATTCTAACTACCACACCAATAAACTTTACTGAAGACATCTTTGATCAAAGTAAACAAACCATTTCTAACTACCACACCAATAAACTTTACTGAACACAACTTTGATCAAAGTAAACAAACCATTTCTAACTACCACACCAATAAACTTTACTGAACACAACTTTGATCAAAGTAAACAAACCATTTGAAATGGATGATTTCTAACTACCACACCAATAAACTTTACTGAAGACAACTTTGATCAAAGTAAACAAACCATTTCTAACTACCATACCAATAAACTTTACTGAAGACAACTTTGATCAAAGTAAACAAACCATTTCTAACTACCACACCAATAAACTTTACTGAACACAACTTTGATCAAAGTAAACAAACCATTTGAAATGGATGATTTCTAACTACCACACCAATAAACTTTACTGAAGACAACTTTGATCAAAGTAAACAAACCATTTCTAACTACCATACCAATAAACTTTACTGAAGACAACTTTGATCAAAGTAAACAAACCATTTCTAACTACCACACCAATAAACTTTACTGAAGACAACTTTGATCAAAGTAAACAAACCACTTCTACGTACCACACCAATAAACTTTACTGAACACAGCTTTGATCAAAGTAAACAAACCATTTCTAACTACCACACCAATAAACTTTACTGAAGACAACTTTGATCAAAGTAAACAAACCATTTCTAACTACCACACCAATAAACTTTACTGAACACAACTTTGATCAAAGTAAACAAACCATTTCTAACTACCACACCAATAAACTTTCCAGTACTGAAGACAATTTTGATCAAAGTAAACAAACCATTTCTAACTACCACACCAATAAACTTTACTGAACACAACTTTGATCAAAGTAAACAAACCATTTCTAATTACCACACCAATAAACTTTACTGAACACAACTTTGATCAAAGTAAACAAATCATTTCTAATTACCACACCAATAAACTTTACTGAACACAACTTTGATCAAAGTAAACAAACCATTTCTAACTACCACACCAATAAACTTTACTGAAGACAACTTTGATCAAAGTAAACAAACCATGCTAACTACCACACCAATAAACTTTACTGAAGACAACTTTGATCAAAGTAAACAAACCAATTCTAACTACCACACCAATAAACTTTACTGAAGACAACTTTGATCAAAGTAAACAAACCAATTCTAACTACCACACCAATAAACTTTACTGAAGACAACTTTGATCAAAGTAAACAAACCAATTCTAACTACCACACCAATAAACTTTACTGAAGACAACTTTGATCAAAGTAAACAAACCATTTGTAACTACCACACCAATAAACTTTACTGAACACAACTTTGATCAAAGTAAACAAACCATTTCTAACTACCACACCAATAAACTTTACTGAAGACATCTTTGATCAAAGTAAACAAACCATTTCTAACTACCACACCAATAAACTTTACTGAACACAACTTTGATCAAAGTAAACAAACCAATTCTAACTACCACACCAATAAACTTTACTGAAGACATCTTTGATCAAAGTAAACAAACCATTTGTAACTACCACACCAATAAACTTTACTGAACACAACTTTGATCAAAGTAAACAAACCATTTCTAACTACCACACCAATAAACTTTACTGAAGACATCTTTGATCAAAGTAAACAAACCATTTCTAACTACCACACCAATAAACTTTACTGAACACAACTTTGATCAAAGTAAACAAACCATTTCTAACTAACACACCAATAAACTTTACTGAAGACAACTTTGATCAAAGTAAACAAACCATTTGAAATGGATGATTTCTAACTACCACACCAATAAACTTTACTGAAGACAACTTTGATCAAAGTAAACAAACCATTTCTAACTACCACACCAATAAACTTTACTGAACACAACTTTGATCAAAGTAAACAAACCATTTGAAATGGATGATTTCTAACTACCACACCAATAAACTTTACTGAAGACAACTTTGATCAAAGTAAACAAACCATTGTAACTACCATACCAATAAACTTTACTGAAGACAACTTTGATCAAAGTAAACAAACCATTTCTAACTACAACACCAATAAACTTTACTGAAGACAACTTTGATCAAAGTAAACAAACCATTTCTAACTACAACACCAATAAACTTTACTGAAGACAACTTTGATCAAAGTAAACAAACCATTTCTAACTATCACACCAATAAACTTTACTGAAGACATCTTTGATCAAAGTAAACAAACCATTTCTAACTACAACACCAATAAACTTTACTGAACACATCTTTGATCAAAGTAAACAAACCATTTCTAACTACCACACCAATAAACTTTACTGAAGACAACTTTGATCAAAGTAAACAAACCATTTCTAACTACCACACCAATAAACTTTACTGAACACAGCTTTGATCAAAGTAAACAAACCATTTCTAACTACCACACCAATAAACTTTACTGAAGACATCTTTGATCAAAGTAAACAAACCATTTCTAACTACCACACCAATAAACTTTACTGAAGACATCTTTGATCAAAGTAAACAAACCAATTCTAACTACCACACCAATAAACTTTACTGAAGACAACTTTGATCAAAGTAAACAAACCATTTCTAACTACCACACCAATAAACTTTACTGAAGACAACTTTGATCAAAGTAAACAAACCATTTTTAACTACCACACCAATAAACTTTACTGAAGACAACTTTGATCAAAGTAAACAAACCATTTTTTACTACCAAACCAATAAACATTACTGAAGACAACTTTGATCAAAGTAAACAAACCATTTCTAACTACCACACCAATAAACTTTACTGAAGACAACTTTGATCAAAGTAAACAAACCATTTCTAACTACCACACCAATAAACTTTACTGAAGACAACTTTGATCAAAGTAAACAAACCATTTCTAACTACCACACCAATAAACTTTACTGAAGACAACTTTGATCAAAGTAAACAAACCATTTCTAACTACCACACCAATAAACTTTACTGAACACAACTTTGATCAAAGTAAACAAACCATTTCTAACTACCACACCAATAAACTTTACTGAACACAACTTTGATCAAAGTAAACAAACCATTTCTAACTACCACACCAATAAACTTTACTGAACACAACTTTGATCAAAGTAAACAAACCATTTCTAACTACCACACCAATAAACTTTACTGAACACAACTTTGATCAAAGTAAACAAACCATTTCTAACTACCACACCAATAAACTTTACTGAACACAACTTTGATCAAAGTAAACAAACCACTTCTACGTAGCACATGTATTTCCTAGCAAACAATTATTTTGACCCAAATCAATCCCCCTTCATCAGCTGTTAGTGTACATGTTTCTTAACATAAATATCAGCATGACTATATTGTTTTTGTCCAAAACACTGATGAGGAGTGATTGAATGATGACAACTGTGCTAAGATATTAAAATACATTCTGGTAAACTAATGATGATAATTGCATACATGACAATGCCGTATACTCAATTTTCTTGGTCAAGAGACTGATATGCATAATTTGTTATTCCTAAACTAGCCTGTTGCAAAGACTTGTAAGTTGCTAGTCCAGACCAAGGCAACTCTGACTTGAGTATGGAGCCGAGGTCAGACCTGTACCCTGACCACATATATCTGACTGTATTCAAATCAGTGTTGCCTCAGACTAGTCTGTTTCAAGACCCCTCAAATGTTCTAGTCAGTGTTGCCTCAGACTAGTCTGTTTCAAGACCCCTCAAATGTTCAAGTCAGTGTTGCCTCAGACTAGTCTGTTTCAAGACTCCCCCAAATCACTTACCCAGTAAGGAATAACTCTTAGCCACTGTTTTATCTATGATGTCCTCAGACATATCTTGTACATAGGTCCAATTCATAGTCGGTAAATCACAGCTTGGTTCTACAGGATGGTTTGTTTGTGAGAACAAACCTCTCTCACTATTAACAATACATCCACCTGTAGTAATGCAAAAAGTAAAGAGTGAGGAAAGAGTTTCTTTTGTACCCCCCCCCCACCCCATCCATTCTTCTCAACAGTGTCAAGTGAAAAACACCACTTTTATTGCCCTATTAAACCACACTAACTAAAAACCCTTAATCGCCTAAGTTAGCAACTTTTTGTTACATTTCTATTATTTTCTGAATAAAATAATGACAAAATGTAGTGAGACTTAAAACTAGGGGGTACAAAAGGAACTCTTACCAACAGAGATGATAAAATTGCCAAAAATGTTTCCTTTGAAAACTTGGGAAAATAAACAATGTGAGTTTTTGAATAAATTATGGCCTGATTCTGAGCATACTCATAATACATTGCATTATTTTCTTATTTTCCATTCATGTATGTGGTTTCCAGGCCTGTAACGGACAGATTTTCATTCATTGCAGAAACTTGTGATTAGTAAAGAAAGTGCCATTTTTTAAAAACAAAAGTGTAGACAACACTGCTGGTTAGTCCGAGGAGACTCTGACTTCGGTAAGGAGTCATTGTATCATTCTACGACTCGCTGGTGTTCTTCATCTTCAGACTTCAACTTGAAGAAAATTGAAATCAAAATACCAACGTGAGCAAATAAAAGTGTCATTCATCCGATGTGTGCACTTTACTACACACCTTTCCAACCGTTAGATAATGTTATATGGTGGTTAAAACTATGATAAAGTTCACTTACTGCTCTGTAACAGACATGACAGGGGTTGTATATTTGGACGACTTTGACAAGGAGATCTATTCAAATTCACCGCCATTTTGTAAATACGCTCGTCCTAATACTTCCGGTTAACCCCGGGGTGTGTACTCTACGGTAGGCCCAGAGTAGGCTTTTATAAGATGTAACTCAATCATCCACTCAGTGCCTTTTATTTTTTTAATCATTGAATCTTGAGTAAACATTCTCATGTGGGATATGTATTACATATGTATATGACACATGTATTTCACCAAATGCTGAGAAAGAGTGTCGGAAAGAAAAGAGAAACTAAAGTAAAAACTCTTTGAAAATAATTAGGCGTATTACCCCTGAAAGGTCATGCCAGGGCAAAAAAAGTTCTCTGCTCTGCATGCAAGCACAGAAACTTGTCTGTATTCAAACACACCGCAATCATAGGTAGGTTTTGGAGGCAAATTGTTTCTTGAACTAATAATAGTTACATTGAGTCGTGATAGAATGTATAGCACACGAACGCAGATTTGTCTTTTTCGGAACAAACGTAACTTTCTACGATGGCTCGAGAACTGGGCCACGAACGTATTGCAATATGTGTATCTGCATATTGCAATCTTGATTTCGCAACCAAGTTATTATTTCCTAGTTGTTTAATGCATATACCTCTGCCAGGTGACCTCCGAGTCCACGACGGCAACTTCAATTTCGACATGGGCTATGTATAACAGCTGTGAACACTCAGTGTACAGGACATATCAAGTCACTATGTTCATTCATTGGGTGACACTGAAGATCTATTTTCACATGCATCTTACATGTAATCCTAGATGGATAAATGTACCAGTCTCATTCATAGCTTGTGTAGATATGCTTTCTGACTGTTGGTTCTTCATCACAGACACACAGATGTCTATATCTATGGGACTATTAGTATTATGTAGATCGAGGAATTGCAGAGATCAAATTGTAACTAGGAAAATGTACTTTCTCTTTCAGATTGAAGCAATATAAGATGAGTGGTGATTTAGTGAAACATACTGGTGGCTGTCACTGTGGTGCCGTCAGATTTGAAGTCTTAGCACCTGCATCTCTGGAAGTTGCTGACTGCAAGTAAGTCAATATACAAGTATGTTGTCTGACACTTACCTGTAACTATGGAAGTCTATACAAGTATATACATAATAGTGAACAAATCACAACAAACAACACGTATCATCTCCATTCTAACGGTAAATATCTGGTAACTATAAACAAATATTTATAACGCTATACTCTGTCTTTTTACAACAGTTGCAGTGTTTGTGTCAAGAAACAAAACAGACACTTTGTTGTTCCCGATTCTAAGTTTAAACTTTTACAGGTTAGTGTTATTTTACATGCATCAACATAAGTTTTGAGTCAGTTCAGTGATTTTGATGACAATAATGTTATCCTTGGATGTCCAGGGAAAGTTAAATCATAGTCAGTATGTACATTGCCATAGTAACACATATGTAAATTTGTTTACTAAATATGCAAGGACGTTATCTTCTTCCAAATCTTGATGCATGTAAGCAATGTATAGTGTGATCTACAGCCCTGAAAATACCAAGACTGCATCATTGTCTGCTGTGTTTATATTCATCATTTGTTTGTATTTGATGACAGTTGGCTTTCCTTATATGTAAATACTGTCTTTGAAATCTTTACACATCAGGGAGAAGAAAACTTGACGTGTTATACTTTCAACACTCATGTAGCTAAACACACTTTCTGTAAAACATGTGGAGTGCAGAGTTTCTATACACCAAGATCCAACCCAGATGGCAAAGGTAAATAGTGTATGTTTCATGTCAGTTAAGATGGGGGTTAGTAGAAATCTGTTTCTTGTATTCCAAACTCTAGACTGCAAGACTTGTAATTGTTAGTGCTCCTTATATGCACTATGGTTAATTTGATTGGTGGAAATTGACAATATATTGCCTAATATGGTAATTAATTATGATTATGTACACTGACAGATGGCTTGGTTTGACTGTCATAAATTTGAAGCTACAATTTCTCAGACCTATTTCACTACCCAACATATAGACTGACTGAAAGTTTTATTTATTGTGTAGGTATAGCTATCCATTGTTTGGATCCAGGAACTGTGACTGGGGTGTCAACACTTAATGTGGATGGTGAACATTGGGAGGAATGGATGGCAAAGAATGCAGCATTCAGCGACAAGTCTAAGGATTAAGATTATAGTGGGCTAGTGTGTCAACTGTTTATAAATGAGGTCATTTACAGTTGCCAAGGGTGTCAATAGCAATATAAATCAGGTCTTTTACAGTTGCCTAGGGTGTCAACTACATATAAATCAGGTCTTTTACAGTTGCCTAGGGTGTCAAGATTGTCAACTTCATATGCTGAAATTTGCCACATTCATGAACTGTGTATGATCCACATCTGGGCTTTCCTGGAGGCATACAAAAAATAGTGCCAATGGCACTGTAGCAGAACTGTATCCTATTATGTATTACATCTACCAAGAACACCCATAGTGTTTAATTTATGTTATTCAATCAATTAAGTATCAAAATGGATAACATTATGTCTTCTTCAGAACATCAGAGACTTGTACATTAAAAGTAAAATATACATTATTTTCATAAAAAGTAATACAAAATTATGTAAAAGTAATAGATATTATCAGAGTTGATGATAGAAATCTCAGTATATAATAAATGAACATTCATTATGAGTCAAAGTTGTTTAAGTTTTATTGTATTTTAATTTTCCTGTCCTCACAAAACTGTCCAAAGTACATTCAATTTGTCATTCTACTACCGTATGTCAAGATCAGATAGGTTGATCAAAGTACAATGTCACACTGCCCTCACAGTCTGGATCAGACTGATCCAAATTACAGTCATACTGCCCTCACAGTATCAATCGGTCCAAGTGCATTATGACACTGCCACCACAGTCTGAATCAGATCGGACCAAAGTAGTACATGGGTGTACTTCTCTCACAGTCAAGTTGGCATCATCTATCTTACATACTTAGTTATACTGCCCTCACAGTCCATATCACCGCTGCCCTACATTCACGAGATGCACGTAACTGTCCAATGCTGTGTTCCTATCACAGTGCAGACTATTTTAGAGTTTATCAGCTTGTGATTGGTGTGAGAGTGTTAACCACCATATATCGTGAAAATAAGATATACAGGATTCGAAACCATACAAACTGACTCCAGTGTGCATACATGGCTTTCTGTAACAAAACAACATTTTTTTTAAATAGAAGGGTAAACTAAATAAATTGGTGACAACATCACCATCACCCAACCCCCTCTCCCTCCGTGAGTGCTTAGATTAAAATCAACTGTTGAGTTTTCATTCATACACTCAGATGTACTCTATTATAAAAATGGTACTTTTCGTATCATTTCACTGCAAATGCCAGACATTGTATCACACTTATTACTGATGGTATAAATTTGAGGAACTCCTGCAGTTCTTTTACATCAATTTGTCGACAGATCCTTGTACTGTCATGTGTTTGCCATTCCAATTGAACCCATTCTCCCTTATCATGAGTGCCCTTGTCATAGTTTAATAGTGCCAAAAATAGTGGCTATCCACAAAACTGCATATAGCCTGTCTACTGGTAAGTTTGAGTAACTTTGCAGTGTCCTTGATCATAGACAACATTGTAGAGTCACTCTATCATGTCAGTAAATTGGCTACATGTACATAGGAACACAATGTATTACAACACTTTGGAACCTGAGTTGACATTTTTGTACTTTTGGGTCTCAATCCTGAGAATGGTACTTGGATAAATCATATACATGTATTCAACAACAATTTAGTTTTCGATATCTATTATTATATATGTAATATATGTATGTAACTTAAATGGATGCGCAAGCATATTATTGGTATTTGCAAAACCAAAACCTAAAACATTACTGCAAACTGTTTGAAAATGAGCACATCATTAGTCCATGACCATGTACATGCAGTTGCATTCACATGTAGTTATATTCTTATGAAATTTATGGTTTCAGAAAAATGTATGTAATAATACCAGAACCCCATGCCATGTGAGTATCACTATGGGTACTCTGTGTATTTGCACTCATGTTTTCAGTGTTTTCTGCTGCACTTTCACTCACTTCGTTCATGAAATAATGGCTCACAGAGAACACTGCAAAGACTCATGCAAATATCCCATGGTATGACTCACTAGCACTCACAAGTTACAAGTCATGGGAGTTCTGTCATACATACCTGTGCTTTCCATACTCCAGACCATGATGATACAAATAACAGATCCTGAGGTTCTACATAACTGATAGGTAGATCCAACAATAACAGATACTTTCTCCAAATTGGTATACTTTGTAAACTGTATGCTTCAACATCTAGGGAAACAGATAAAATTCAAATCATAATAAACATACTGTGAATGCAGTTATTTTGGAACTTAAATAATGTTGTGACACAAAGTGACATGTCTATGTTATCTTTTAGCCACAACACTTGGATTTGCATATTTACCTAACTGTGATTGCAAAAATAATCTCAGTACAGAGGCTCTACGGACATTCACAAAATATGAATGATATGACTTACTTGGTGGTAGTTGATTCTGACTTGATAACTTCCTACAACAGAGAAATGAAAATGTTACAGGTCTGTGGTAGAAGCATTGGGTATAGCCACATTAATTATTCAACACTCAGACACATTGCTAAGATTGAGGTGATTGGTGTGGGTTCCATTTGTAAGGTCTGATGTAATTGGTGAGGCTCAGTTTGTAAAGTCTGATGTGATTGGTGTGGCTCAGTTTGTAAGGTCTGATGTACTTTCTCTCAGAGTCTGCATATTAGTGAATTACCTAAGATATGACAACTACAATCAGTAAAACAAGTCTTTCACACTCTGTTATTACCAGTAAATGTAGAAGTACTAGTAGTTATCAAATAATGGTTGTCTTTACTCACTTGACTGCTTTGAATAGAGAAATGTGGTTTGAATGACCGCTCACACCATAATCATCAAAAGTTATCACCTAGGCAACAGAAAAAATACATCATTTTTAGGGAATATGATGAGTCACAATAAATACATGGCATTGTCCTTGAATTCAAATAACATACATGATGTAGTTGTATTCTCTGTTTTTGTTACACTAAAACAGTACCAACTAAGCTGTCACTTTATGGAGTCACTGCCACATGTTAAAAACATTCTATAATATTTAAAAACTATTCTCCTCCCTGGAAAGCCTCCAGTGTATGCAAATAGCATTGGGAGGGGAGCCTCAGGTCATTTGAAAACCAGCACATGTTGGCAACTCTGGCTACAAGCATTAAATCCTCAATTCACAATAAATCCATTTGTTTGTCTTCCCAAAATATTTTGAACACTTTTGAAGTCGGAAAAGTTTTTATTTGCTGAAATATGAACATTGTTTAAAGTATAATTCTATCATACCTGAATGTTGGGTCAGGTCAGATCAGGTTAGGTCAACCCCTAACCCTCCCTGTTCCACAAGAAATGTTGATACAGGGCACCCTAAGTATGACTTAACAATTAACATGGTAACAGAACACAATTTGTGGTTCTCCAGGTGGCATAACTGAACACATCCAATGTTTCACTGATACAATATTACTTAATAAACCTTCATCCAGTTTGTAAAATTGATTACTTTCATAACCTCATAAATTCAACAATAAGATAGAGAATCTTACCACTTGTATTTGATTTTTCTGTATCTTGTCAAGGATAAGGTTAGACAACAGATCTTCATCCCAAACTATGTTGGGATCGTCTTGTAAATTACTGCAAAGAAGAAAGGTCAAAGGTTTTTTTTTTTTTAAAGTTTCTTTGGACCACTCAATTTCCTCCTTCTTGAATGCATAACAGCCCTCATAGTAATATACATCTAATAGGGCCTCATAACAAGGCAATAAGTGTACAGTATTCAACTCATTACTGATTCTCTAGCCTTGGTATATTGGTAAATGCAAATGTCATTGTTTGGTGTTTTATTGTAGCCTTACCTGTTGTCAATTATTGATATGTTTTGTTGAGGTACTCCAAGTATACTACAACTTTTATACAGTTCTTTTCGTCTCACCTCTCCATGACCATAGTAGTTACCTGTGTGAAGTCAAAGTACACTTCAAATTTAGAAAGAAAAACTGACAGATAGAGAGATCACTATAATTCATTCACTTGAAAAAATCCTGATATTGCATCTCCTAATCTGTATGTCACGTTTTTCAATGGCAAGACTGTGGGAGAGTGAATAACACACTTGCTATATAATGTAAACCACAGACCTACAACACGAAATTTCGTGTAGGGTCTATGTTCAAGCTAACTAAGTACAGCAGATAAAGTAACAGTGTGATTGCTTTGTATTGGTTGAATTTTCAGTCAATATAAAGTTTTGAAACCCATGTTACTCCATCTCTTTAACATATTACCGATATATTACGTCAATATCATGAGGTGTCCATTGGTATCGTTAGGTTCTACTTCCATGGTTATTGTTAGTAATGTGTTGTTATGTTACCTGTCCTTACCTGAACTGAAACAGACGAGATGTTTCTCTTTGAAATGGAGAATTGTAGGCGCAAAGAACATACATTCGTCATCTGGATGTGCAGTTATTATCATTACATTCTTATCAGACAATCTGTTCTTAATTCGCTGTTTTCGATGAACTACAATAGCGTGCAATACAAATGTCAGTACGATAACAACGAACAACATTATGGGAGCTGCCATTTTGTTTGTAGTTCAACGGAGGTCAAGAAATGTCTCAATGGGGATGATAGAGGGCGCCCAACATGAAATTTTATTGGGGGGGGGGGGGGGCTGCGTGATTGTTGTTAGTTTGCCTTGTACCGAATCTATTTAAATCGTTACGGTCTTTCAGTTTTGAATAGATTTTTAATAGACAAGCAGATAAAAAATAGATGTGTGATTCCATACAGAAAATGAAAGTAAACTAATCTACTTTCTGCTGGGTTTAATATTGGCTTTTGGCAGTCAAGTTTTAGGAATGGATTGTGTGCTTAGTTTAAGACAGATATTGAAGACTTTGGTCAGTTAAAACTGGCTTTCAAAAATATCCAAACACAAGAGAATTCAGATTTATATATTTATACATTCATGATTGGACCAGTATTTACTAGTTATTGCAATTGCCTATGTACCAAGGCTACTGACATCTTTGATACATTTACATTTTTTCAATTATGTGTATAAATAAAAACATATGTACAACATATTAACATTTTGGTAATATTTATTGAATACAAGACATCACATTATATTCCATGTAATGACAGACTGACTGCAGCCCTTGTCAAGTGTTTCCACCCTAGTCACATAAACTACCAATCTGATTAAAATCTGATGTGGTGCATACAGCTTGTTTTCTTTATTTACCTCTATATCCTACGCTGATTGTCTGGGTTTTTTCATTTTGTTGTTCCGGGAGTGATTGCTGCCTTCGTGGGAAGGTGGTAATCACCCGGATCAACAAAAATTGAAAACAAATGACACTAAAGAGATGGAAGAAAAGGTAAATAAAGAAATTGAGTCATATTCACCACATCAGATTTTAATCAGACTGATAAACTACATATTAAATGCAACTCACATATCAATTATTACATTTTACAAACTGGTATGATATAATATACTATACTATACAAAGAAAAGGCTCCCTATACACTACACTATAAGCTATCGGTATATTCAGACATGTACATGTAATAAATTAAAGTGAATGTCTTCATATTTGCACCCCTCCAAAATTAAAGTACATTTTGGACTTGATTTGCATAGTACTTTGTTGTGTAAATACACAAGTATATTTTGTTAAAGGCATAACATAGTGTCCTGTGTTGTACTGTGATTGTAAGAATCACTATGTCTGGGTTTCATTGATCAACATTGTAATAAACCAGATATTGACATCACTACGTTATAATGTTAGTCAGTGTGTGCCCTCTAAGTCAATCTGATACACCATAGTATATTTGACACACATTAGTTGTGATGTGCCAAACTTTGGTGTTCCCCTATCCGTAACTATGTGATGACTTATCAGATATTTCAGATTATCAGTTTTCAGAAGCACTTTTCATCAAAGGACATACTGTTAGCTACCATTCTGAGACCTAAGTTACTTACAAATCTATACAAACCTAGCACAAATATCAACAAAGCAGAATATATATATATTCATTACATACATTTATATTGTTTAAGCATCGAACTGATATTTCTATTGATAAAGCAATAAACTCTATATACTATAATACATATATGTATGAAAAATACATTACAATATACTTTACAAGACATTAAATTTTATGTAATAGCCTTGCTAGAGAATAACTCTTTCTCCCTCACCCTCTGTTCTCTCTCCCTCTCTTGTTATCATTCTCTCTCCGTCTCATTCCCCCCCTCCCCCCCCCCCCCCCTCTCTTTTCCACAAAGCCAAAATATGTATACAGGACCAGAATGTAAAACAATACTTTTTTTTAAACGATTGAGTATAAGTTTAGTATTTATAAATTTGCAGTGTTCAAAAGACAACTCTTGGTTAGGATTCATCCCTATTCAATCTTGTCATCTGTAGTAACAAATTAACATAATTTAACATAAAACATGATACATAATACAGAGCTATTAAAGTAACAATGATATCTTTGGATTGACAGTGGTTTATTTACATCAAAATAGAATTATTAAAATAACAAAGTTAACATTTTGACACAATACAAATCTATTTACATATCTGGTTTCTGTTTATATTGGTATTAAGTTCTGATAATACTGGTAGTATTATATAAAGGTAAATGATATAAATAAATTTCACATTACCATATTTGTTCATTACAGAAATGTCTACCTGTTTATCACATGGTTGCCTGAAAGCAAAGCAGTATTCTTTGCAGTAAATTGGTTCCTTACATAAAATATACATGTTTTCCGACATTACAGTGAGATAACGAAATATGGTATATATTAACTTTAACTTAACCTGATGAGATGAATAATGACCTGATTCAAGTTTGTATGAGAAAAAAGTGTTAAATTGCACTGAACAAGAATTGCGACATGAGTTGTCAAATCTTAACTTCACTGACAGAAACATTGCATTCCGGGTATATTTTAAGTGTTTTTAATTTAAAGATTTAGCAAAAATTTGATTACAGTAATGAGGAAATCTGGTATCATTTACCTAGCTGCATGTAACACATGTAAGATGACTAGAGAACTAAGGTTCTATTGTGACAAAAAACACACTCTCCTTTAAAGTGAGGATCCTAGCTTACTGTACGCGTAAACTGCAAGAAGTTACTGATGCAGTCTTTCCTTTCTAAAGACTTATTAAAGTGGCCATATGGATGAGAATTTGATATTTAAATTTTGATTTTTAATTTATAGAACAATTTTATCATGGTGTTCTACTTGAAAAATAAATGTGAAACAACATATACCAAGTCTGTGTTTGTAACTCAACACATTGCAAAAAGCTAAAAAAGCGTAAAATGCTTGTTACTGTACATACAATAACAAACATTTTACACATTTATTAATGGTTTGTAATGTATTGAGTTACAAACACAGATTTGGTCAATGTTGTTTCACATTGATTTTTCAAGTAGGACGCCATGATACAATGCTCTTTTTATAAATTAAAAATCCAAAACAAACACCCAATCTTCATCCATATGGCCACTTTAATGTGAGGACATAACTCACTGTACAAGTAAACTGCAAAGAGTTACTACTGCAGTCTTTCCTTCCTAAAGACTTATGCATACAAATAATTCTACATATACAATCTAAATATGCCGATGCCAATTACCATTATTGCAAGAAAAGTTTTTGGTTCTATAAATAATAATAAGCTTTTACACATTTAGATATGTTGGTATCTCTGTTAATTTACTGGTATTTGAATTCATCAATGAAATAGTACACTATTACTATTTGGGTATTTGATCTAGCAAACTGAGACAAGTTTCCATAGTTACTCATCAAGCCTTTAGTTACTAATATTATGACAGTTGTGAAGTACTTTTAATGTGGCTATCATTACCATGACAACACATATACTTCACCAAGTACAGTCTCAGCCTATTGGAAGCTTGATTGGTTAGTAACATGTCTAAAGTTTGACATTTTCAAATCTGTGTAAACATTGCAAATCACTGATGTCATCATGGTATAAAAATAATGACCTCTTTGTGAAATTCTTTTCTTGGCAGTTATCAAGAGCACTTTAATGCTGATACTATACAACTGTAGTTTTCTTTCTCAAAAAGGTTTTAATCTGGGATTTGCTCAGCATGATTGACTTTGATTCCACCCATTTCCAGTATAAATTTGTCCGGATTTTCTTCCCACTTGCCAGGTAAGGGAACCTTCAAATAAACCAGAGCACAGAAACATGGGATAAACAATGGAGACGTACCTTCATTTCGAAATCTAAGATAAAATATTGGTTTGTGTGACTAAAAGATACTGTTTAAGTTCAAGTCCAATCTACAATTTGTGATTGAGCACATCCTCCTACCACCTGGCTTTAAACAAACAAAAAAACAAACAAAAAAACAAACAAACAACAAACAAACATTTCTTGATATTGCCAGAATCTGATTGGTAAGCTTAGAAAATATATGCTACAAAACAAGCAGACTAGAAGTGGGCTACTCATTCTTCAAGTTATTCATTGAATCACCAGGCACAGGTTTACAAACTCATATCATAGAAACTCCATAGTACAGTCTGAGTAGTGGGTGTCGGGGTGTTAAATGGCTGTATATTCATAAGTATACACATTATTGGGGATGTTTCAATGCTTTAAGTCATTGTAAATCATTGCAAATCATTAATATATTCATTTCAATCTGTACACATTTGTATTGAATCTTTATTTTCACATAGGATGAACCTGCTTAGCAAATATGTAATTAGATCAACTACTTAGGCTAGTGTTCTTGCCAAGTTAAGACTTGATACTTATTCAAGACTTTGATACACCTACCCGTCTCTGTTTATGGGCTTCTCTCAATTCCCATTGCTTCTGTTTAGCTTGAGATGATAGTGCACTAGAACTTCCACAAGCCAACACCTGACAATCATAATGATGAATTGATATATGTTAAACAGGTACTAGAAATGGAATAGTAGATGGATGGATGAATTTACACTGTCAGCTACAGGTGAAAGTTAGCATGCGTAAGTTTCTATCTGATCACTACAAAGAATCAGGGCATGCCTTTTGAGGCGAGCGATCGCTCCGCTCGCCTACCACTCGCGCAAACTAAAATCCACGAGAGCGATTTTCCACTCGCCTGGGCCCCAACGAACCTGTACAACAGCCTGATGTTATTTTATATCATTTTTCAATATGTGGTTACCATAAAAATCAACGTTTATTCGGTAAAATTACGTGGTAGGAGCGTGGAACACTTCCATGTTCATAATCGTCGATCTCCAGCTGAAGTCAGCGCTGTCATTCATGACCTATATATGTATCTGGAATTTGCATTGCACTACCCTTATATGGGGAAAATAGTGACGTATTCGAAGCGGGACATGCATGATGTCATGGCATATCATGAATATTGATCAGCTCAGTATGCGTGGAGATTTCAACTTTCGCATCATTGCAAATTGTGCAATTACGATTGATACGATGACTATTTGTAGTTCTCATTTTCAGCAATCCATCGATGAGTTTTTAGTTTTAAATTCCGATCGCCCTAGTTTTGTTAGAACGGGGTTTTTGGAGACCATCCGGCATCCGGCATCCTACTAGTCCTGCTTCCATGACGGTGCACGAGTCTGTATTACTGACTTGACTTGGAGGGGGAGGGACAATTGTCAGAATCGAGTCCCGAATTCCTCCGTATGCAAGCAGGACTAGCATCCTACGTGAATGTCTCCTCCGGAACATGAACAACAACTGCGATTTATAGTCGCTACACAAAGTACATGCCCAGAGTTCCGACAATAGCTTGGCGATGTTTTGGAGGGCATTGAAAAAATGACAAAAAAATAAGATCGATTATTTTACAAAATAAAAATAAAAATAAGCTGTCGATATTTTTCCCACCTTATCTTATTATTCTCGTGCAGTTTTCAGAGAAATTCCCGGGTTTTTATTTCATAATCTCCAACACGCAGTTTCATTGTTTTTGTCCGATGATCTATTCAACTGCCGACCACGTCTGTTTTACCTCCATGACTTTATCGACTGCTGTAACATATAAAATATTTGCTCGAATTTTCGCCTTGTTGTGATTTCTAAAACAAAGTAGGTCTGCTGCTTAGACGTGAACGGATCTAGCTACTTTAGTCGGCGACACCGGTCGTCGGATCCGTGTGCAGGTACTAGGTGGGGTTACGTGTTTTATTGTCTCGGATCGAGTGAATGATTACAAATTAGCAAGCAATTTAACGTCAACGTCAAAGCTCAACATCAGGAGGCATTTGTCATCTCTGGGGTACGTTAGTTTTTGTCAATTCATTGTAGTTTTGAACAATCTCAAGTTTGAATTAGCTGCATTAATTAAGCGAAATAGAAGTGGTGGTTTCTTCAATGCCCTCCAAAACATGTACTTTGTAGCGACTATAAATTGTTCCGGAGGAGATATTCAGGTAGGATGTTATTATAAAAACGTTCTAAGAAAACAAGACCAGTTAGAATTTGTAATTAAAAAAATATTTTTGTATTGTACTACTTGTAGTCACAACAAAAAACTTAATATTTTTTCAAGATTTTGATGTGCACAGACTTAACAAAATTGTTGCAATAATAATTGTTGTACAAATAACCAAACGAACTGTTACTTATAAATATATTTTTGCATACATTTTTTAAATGTGTGTGTTTTTTTATTCTATTTTATTTATTTGGAGCCGACTGGCCAAAATACAAATAGAAATGAAAATGAATTTTTTTTCTTCACTCGCCTGACTATTTTCAGGAGAGGTAATTAAATCACTCGCCTACCACTCGCCTGGATGGTTTCAGGAGAGTGATTTTTAGCTCTCCTGCCATTTTCAAAAGACATGCCCTGAAGAATGGTTCCTTATTTGGTCATTTGAACGAACAATTTCATGTAAGGGTATGTACATATTAAAAGACTTTGCAATCAAAAAGCTAGCCTAGTGATGTTTGAGAAAAGCAATAAGCAGAAAGAATAATGGATGTCATTGGTAGGACCTTTCCTTTATAATACACCATGCCACAGTGATTTATATATGAAAGTGAACAAAAACCCAGACTGTATTTGGAGATAATTTGGGTCAGTTTACACCCTTTCCACTTCTTACCTCTAGCGCTACGAGGTCATTCTGCATACCATATGTATGTTTGACTGTAGACAAGCCACCATCTATAGACAATGCGAGACTTTTACTGTTCCTACCAATGGTAATACCTCTAGGTAGACTTCGTGATTTATCATTTAAAAACATCATATCTGGACCCTCTGGAACAAAGAAAACAACGACTTTAAACTTTGACATTTTTAAAAGAGTAGTCATTGCATGTTACAAGTAATGCATAGATTTCGTATTAAATTAATAGATGTGGGAACTATTTCATTTCAAGTGATGAAACTCAAAATTGAATTTTTGATCTGATATCATCAATCAAGGTGTTGGTTGTGTGACGTCTATACTCAACATTGACAAAATTAACTATTTCAAAATATACAATTTTGATAGAGTGATATATATACAAGAAAGCCTCCTTACCCTCAATGAGTTTAAATGTAGGTGATAATTGGAAGATAGAACAACCAGCACCTCCCCAATGTTTTAGACTTTCTCTAAAATTGAAACGATCAAAAAAATCATTATTGAGAATCCTTTTGTAGTTTGAAAGTGGGATTGGGAATATAAGTTTTACGAAAAAAATGATAAATTTATACAACAGACTGACCACAGAAATGTGTTTGATCTTTTTGAAGTATGTACAATACTGAGATTTGGTGTACCAGTAATTAATCATGGACAGTGCAGACTACTGTTTGTTTTCAGAATACTTGCTCTGATAGTAAAAGAGACATTGAGACAAGAATGTAGAACAGTGGACAGCCTGTACAATATCCAGTCAAGCTAGAGGGTTCGAGTTAGGCTAGGGATAGGATTAGAGTTAGACCCCCTAGCATAACCCCAATTTGTATCTTCTGCAATGAATGAACTCCATTCCAGAGAGATACATCAACGCTGAATAATTAATCATTGTGTGATCAAGGTCTATAGTAGACGGACTGAAATGTCGTATTCATTCCCAATTTATCATTCCAAAGTAACTATATTGTACTGTCCTATTGATTCATGGAGCCATGAGCAATATATTCTCCATAAAATACTGTATTTTTTTGGAAAATGTACACGAAATCTAAACCATTTGTACTCACCTCCATTCTTGATCTACAGCCACAATAAAAAGATAACCAGCACTACATGTAACTACCATGATAGTTGGGCCTTTATAACTAAATATGTGATGTTGAAATCTGTTCATACTAAGACCCTTAGAGTTGCTATCATACAAAGTCACCCAATGATCCCACTGAAAGTGTTGACTCTGAAATACAAAAAACAATCATTTATTTATTAAAGTGTTCACTTGAGGCAACAATGGTGCAAACTACAATGTGCTTACAGTCTTGTGAATTTACAGAGTTTAATGTGTTGATAAGATATCAGGATGGTATCTCTTACTAAATGGTCCATGTAGAAATTACGATAACAAGGAGCACTCAGTCTGGTAGTTGACATTGATTTCAATATTCAATCCTATTTCTTCACATTACAAAATATCAGATAATTACGTATATATACATGTAGATGATTTTGATGTTTATGTTGTAACAACATACACAAGATTCAAACACAAGTTCTCTTCTTCCACTTTAGATTGAGAAACAGACATGTTTTGCAAGAAGAAATAGTGGGTGCAGAAACTGACATCAACTTAAAAAGACATTATAAAACTATTCTTCCAATCTGTAATGGCTGTACATCTGATAGGAAGAACGAAAAAAACACAGAGACCATTTGGAAAACAATGGAAAACCTGAACTAGACACTCACACATGAAAAAAAATATATAATAAAATAAAATAAAAAATCTACCTACCCCACCTATTTTAAATTGAATGTAATTGATCCACACAATTTTTTTTTTTTACACCTTATCTGAATTGAAATATAGTACATTTTATACTAGGATGACAAAACACCACTTACAAATAGAATGAAGTACTTGTACTCACACTACTATCCATAGAAGACTTTAGGGTAGATTCTACTGTATACGTGGCTGGTACACAACATGATATCAACCATGCTAAGGGGTAACTTAACATAGAACCAATCAGTCTGGAATCCAATATTTCTTGTAAAGTCTGAAAATAAGGATTACAAATTAGATACAGTCTGTGAGGTACATCGTGATGGGGCGCCCTCACACATTAGTCAACAATTGGGAGAGAGGAGACTGGTGAGGGTGGAAAGACATGGTGTATCTTACAGTCTGCAATCAACATAGGTTCATGAATTCAATTTGATAAATGATGAAAGTTACCTGTTAAAATAATAACATTATCTTTACATCAAAGGATAGTTATTACCAAAGACATGATGTTTGACTTTTAATATAGAGGTGACTTTCAGCGTCATCATAGACCTACTCATGTTGAAAAGTCTTGTACCCATTCATTAGTAAGACCAAACAGTGTTGGAAAGAGAGTCATTTTTGTAATCAGTGAATAATTTCATTGTTTATCATTTCCTTCATTTGTGGTACACTCAATTGCAGAAAATGTGAAACTTTGTCTGTTACATGTACTTTTACAACAATTCTCTCATCTGTTTTATTTCACATAACAGATAATGCAGGGCAGCTTGCATTTGAGAGGTAACTTACATCTGGGTTTGCCTCCCCATTGAGTAATGACAGTACCCAACTGTGCATGCCTGTAAGTAGTTCAGGACAGTTACTTTGTATACAGTGACTGATTGCATTCATGTCTCTACAGGTGGATAGCTTGGTTGCAAACTTTGCCAGGATATCAGCATGACTGTCTTCAGTGACTTCACACCTGTACCCACATGATGCCATGTACATCACGAAAGCTGCCTCTACCAGTTGTCTACTCTCTGAAAAATATAATTGAAAATAAATTTTTTCTTACATATATCTGCTGAAAAATAGTAGGATTTATACATAAATGTAAAAAAAATTCTTTGAATTAAACAATTTATCATGACAATGAGATTGTAGTCAATTTGATGTCATCACTAAAAAAAATTCCCATAAACCCTTGCGGGGAAACCCCAAAATGCCGAACACATGTCAAGTGCAGTAGGGCTTCTTTACAAGATTTTAAACTTGAAAAAGTTACTTAGGTGTTATTTTCTATTTAGCCTAGAATCCAGTTGTCTAGTTCCTATACAGTATCGTTACCATTAACATCTCTACTTGTACTTACATTTAGTTAGAAACCACATTGGCATCCAGACTAAGAATCCAGGCGATTGGGGATTTTGGATTTCCCCATCTAAATAACAAAATAAGGAATTCAAAACCCCCATGCATGGATTCCTGTCTATTTTTTCACCGAAACTCATGTCAGTTGATAGCAATAATCAATATGAGTGTACTAAAGGCAGAAATAAGTCTAACTGGACTTTTCCTTGAAGTTGATGGCAGTAATCAATACAAGTGTACTAAAGGCAGAAATAAGTCTGACTGGACTTTTCCTTGAAGTTGATGGCAGTAATCAATACAAGTGTAATAAAAGCAGATTTGTCTGACTGGACTTTTCCTTTAAAGTTCAGAGAACGAAGATTGAAATAAGGGATGATGAGAATGCGTCACCACTTGAGAAAAACCTGAGATGCCATTTTACTATGAATGTTTAATGACATCAACATGGATTGATAGCTTATGTCCACATGTTGAAATAACAACTTTAATTTGTGCCTATCCAGGATGCCTACCCT
The DNA here is from genome assembly GCF_964340395.1 of Glandiceps talaboti. Lineage (NCBI taxonomy): Eukaryota > Metazoa > Hemichordata > Enteropneusta > Spengelidae > Glandiceps > Glandiceps talaboti. Next base: position 10,338,936 of record NC_135566.1, read on the forward strand.
AGTTTCTATAATGATATCGAAAGTTGCGTCTACAGTACATTGACATACATTGTGTTTTCCATTGTAGTAAGAGATAACATACGATACCTGCTTCACTTAGCTTATCTCCACCACCAGAATATACGGAGCAGTAAAATTTGATCTGTCCAGATTTACTGTTACTGAGAGAAAGTAACTCCTTAGCTGTGTTAAGAAAGTCTCTTTTTGTCACCAGCACACCATCAGTTTCTGTTGTAGCACCACTGGCTGGGTCTCCAGGATGATTCTGTCGATTCACATGGGTATACAACCGTTGACCAAAACCTTCAACTGGATTTGAAAAATAGATCTGCAGGTAAGCAAGAGAACTCGATAGTCAATAATCGGTAAGATTTTCCTAAGAACTGGGTAGTCAGCAAATGACAAGCATGCACTAAACTTGTATAAATTCTTGTACAACTTGTAGTTACGCAAGGTAATAAATTTTCCAAAAATCACATAATCTCCAACATTAGATTGTGTATCACTGTTTGATAAACAAACCCCAAGGTGCACATCTGCACATAATCAAACATGGGTAGTATGGTAATAGTTAAAACTGAACACCAGGTGGCAGTATATAATCAGCTGATTACAGATGTTTGATAGTTTGATGTTCCATCTCTGTTGGTAATTTCAACACAATAAATGTAGTCAACACTGCCTTCTTTTCTAATAAAACTCATTATTTTCTAGAAACATTTAAGGGGCAGCTGTGCAAACAAAACAATAGAAACCTCATGTTTTAACATTTGTACTTAATATGTTCATTTTTCAGTACGTTAGTAACCTTTTCATTAAATAACAGGTCAACACAAAGAGTTGAGTAAATTGTATAAATTATAAATTTTCGTAATTTTATTTGAAAGGTCTAAGGACATATAATCTAATGTTCATTATTTGAAGATTGAGAGAGTGAGAGACTTGGATAAAAAAAAATTACAACTGCCGACATCAGACTGTGGGTGAACAGAACCTGTTACAAACAGGGAAAGTAAACAACTGGATTATTAACACTTGGCACATCATGTTGGAAGTACAAAGACTTGTATTACATTCCATCATTTGATAACTTTGTAAGAACAGTTTTATGGCCCCTTTACATAATAGTTCATGTTTACAAACAATTTCCAGTTCCCCTACACATAAAGAAGCCATAAAACTGTTCTATCAAACCATGGTGTGTAATACACGCACTAGTCTCTGATGTTCCAACATTCTGTGCCAAGTGTTATTAACCCAATTTATTTGTTTACTTTCCCAGGTTTCGTTTTTTCCAGTCTGATGTTTGCAGTTGTAAAAGAGTAGTATTACCTGGAAAGCTTCTCTGTCTACACTCTGTGATGTTGTACCTGAAAACCTCCTCTGAAAGAAAGATAAAACAAAGTGTCTTATTCCGTAACTCCCTACTGTGCCCCCCCCCCCCCCCCACCGAACAAAAGTTGTAGAGTAATTCAAAGTAATTCGAATGCATAAGATTTTTATTCATCAAAGAGACACAGTTACAACTGTAACTAGACATGACTGGAACCATTTCTATTCATCTCCTGTTTATGTGGCACTTAACTCTATTTTTAGACATAATTTTCTGAAGATTTAATTAATTAATCACATTTGGAGAAGTAAGCACTGGCTTGTTTTGTCTGACGTTTACACCCTAAACATTTGCACTATTATAGCCATTAGGTCATAATCCACTGGGCAGTGGTCACTATAATTTCAATAAATTCCATCTTCTTCACATGTCAGTACGTACTCAATATGAATAACACGGCTGTATATCAATATTATCATATATAGACACTGTACACATGTTAATTATTTACTTTTCACCATGACAGGGTGTCTTATAAAAAAACCGGGTATGCACACTAAGTTTTGCATGATGCTAGATGTGAATTATTACAGTACGGTGTATTTTCTTCGAGGTGAATGGGAATGTGGATGTAATTATTTCTATTCTTTCATCTAGCCGACAACCTACCTGCAGGAGTTTGACCACCTGCGGTGGAGCTTGCGCCTCCAGCGACTGATGATGATCATGATCATGATCACTACGTCGTCGATCGCTCGTTTGTGACTGTCCCATGATTAGCAGTCTTCGATCGTGCAAAGCCTGGCACAGGCTTAATTGATATGGCTTCCGACTTGAATATTGGGGGGTAAAGTAAATTGTGAAACTTCTTAGACCAAATAATGACTGGACGTCACCCGGCGATGTTGAGGTTTCTGCTACTGGGCAGCCATTTTGAAAATTACCCATCATTCTTCACCTGTTTGGCCGATTTACAAAGTAACGATCAAAATCTTAATGCGCGAAGCTTAATTTTATCAGTGTAGAATTAAAAATAACAAAACTAATTTAAATAATGACGTGACTGTTATTCATAAAGTAATATTTAAAAGTGAATAAATCAAGGTTTTATTCAATATATACAAATATATTAATATTTTGTAGGTTTCTTTAGTTAGCGCCATGAGATGGTTAGGTGTTGTTAGGCACTGTCCAATTTCCAGAGAGGAAGACCACCTAAACTGATTTCTCTATAATATCCACATAAATTTTGTGATTTGTCGCAGATATGGCCTGTTGCAAGAAAAAATGTAAACCATCAACACAGTACATTCCAGTGACCTTTGCATATTCGTTGCTACTTGGATGTACAACTCTGTTCTTCGCTTTTCCGTAAGTATTATAATACTCGATACATTGTCATCGTAGTATAGCCCATTATACGCACGGCTCGACTCGAGGTTCCAAGCCTTGCCGTTAGTTTTTTTTTAGACTGGTCAAAAACATGCTTGTAGGCTTACATGTACGTCACGCCCCTACTGTTTGTAGAGATGTCCCGTCGTGTCCAGCAGTTCGACCTTTATTTTAACGGATGCTCCCAGTTAGCAGTTTGTTTTTCTCAACACGTAGTAAATAATTTCATAATCATAATATCAAATCAAAGGCTACACAAGTTATGTAGTACAGCCAAAGTACATATCCGAGCATCATTGATGCCTGTGACTTTAAGTAACTTGACTGGTTGTCTCCTGGTTCTGTATATCATGATCAGTTTTTTCTCAGCTGCTCAACTTGAACCCCTCCCACACACACACAATTAAAAACGACTAAAACTATCTAATGACTACAGCAAGTACTGTTTGTACATGCTGGTAATGTCAGTTTTATTTCATAACAACACCAGTGTCAATGGTATTTGTAATTTCCACAACAACAATTTGGAAACCTTCCAGTTTTATGTTACAGGCCAATGACCCTATAACCCACAAATCAATATTAAAACAACTGCAGCCTTCAGTTATGAAAGAAAACAAGCTATGCTGAGAATCACTGCTGGAGTTCAATCAAAACATTTCACTGAGATCACGTTTAATCACCGGATAAGAATTGTTCAGTTTGTGTGCCATTAAGTGATGATGGAAACTTATAGTATTATTCACATTATGCCCAGCATAATGACCCTAAACATTTTGAAAATAATTGAGGTCAAAGTGACTGTGAAGAGCGTTGATAGTACATGTAACTTCTAAGTCTGTGATAACCCCAGACTAACCTTGCAGAAAAGGATATCATATCTGTATCATTGATGTACAAACACCTAATAGTGTATAAATCCATTTACTGGCTTAACTAAAATTTGGGTGTGGCCGTATGCAGGAGGTAAATTTGTGAGCATACTTCTTTATTTGATAGCTCTTAAACTCAGACCTTCACTATCAAATTGTTTGAAATTGAATTGTGTATCAACCTGATGCTTCGGTTCATTTGAATACAACTTCCTGATTAGAGTGGCCTGACTTGACTGTGTTCGACCAATCACAGACCAATTGTGCAATACTTCCCTAGCTACCATAAATCCAGTACATGTCCTGTATCTAAGTTGATTCTAATTTGTTGAATATAAGTATCATTTTCAAAATCATAACAACATTCTTATAATATGTTATGAAAGTTAAAATATAACATTACCTCCTAATAGGTTTGTGTATGATACATCGTATATGATTTATATTAATTTGTGGGTGAAATTTAGATGCCTGGTTTAAGTCAGTTATAGAGATTGAGATATAAATGTAAAGGAAAGTTAATATAACAAGAATCCGTTAATTATTTACTCTGAAAGTGAAAACATATTCATGTATGTGACAAATGACCTGCAGGGCAGCCGGGGCTCAAAAGTGTAATGTTGCTGGAGATTTGAATTTGATTATCCAATTGAGTCAGACTAGTATTACACTCTGATATAGTATAGTAGAATTCAAAGATATTTGACACTTCTTTACCTAGAGGTTGAACAAGAAACTGTACTAATATGTAGTTTGTTGCAGCATATCACAGTGTGTTTGGAAAAAAATCATTTATCATAAATTTTCTTCTCCTTAAAATTCAATAAATATGCATATTTTTCTAATGTGAAGACATTTGTACAGTTGAGTTCAAAAGGTAACTTAGGTTCATTGTAGTAGTTATCTAAAGGTGTTTCTAGCAGTGCTCATTTCTTGAGATATATTCACATACATTTACACTAATGGCGTTTTTGAAGAGAAGCATGTGACCCAGTTATTTGTAAGACTTTTGACGACCCAATTGTAACTGTTCATACATCACAGCTAATTTAGTTTTCTAGTACAATGTACCACATGTACCATATTCACCCTTTTTATACGTTTTCACTGTTGACATTTTGCAGACATTATTATTATCATCTTTTCTGCCTTTTCACGGTTCGATCAGAACTACATACTTTGTCACCACTGAAGAATCTAACTGTACAATTTTTACTTGTGTGCCTTCCCCTGCTACCCTTGTGTATGTTGTTGTTGTTTTTTAGCACAACTGAACTGAGGTTCAGTAGTGCTATAGGGATCGCCTGGCGTCTGTCTGTCTGTGTGTGTGTGTGTGTGGATGTGTGTGTGTGTGTAAACAACTTAAAGTCAAAAACCGCTGAACCGATTGCCACGATATTGGGTGGGTCCATTACCTTGGGTGTCTAGTTGGGAAATTGTTCAAATCAAAATGATCGCATCACAGGTGTGTGATTTGGGTCAAAAAATGTGATTTTTGGTCAAAAAACTTAAACTCAGAAACTACTGGGCAGATTGGTGCGAAATTTGGTGGGAACATTCTTAAGGGGGTGTAAAGTAAGATTTGTTCATGACGGGATGATTCCATCAGTGATATGCAAATTAGGGCTAAAAATGTGTCTTTTTGGTTAAAAATCTATAATTCCAAAACTATTGAGCAGATTGGGCTGAAATTTAATGGGAATGTATCTAGGGATGTATGGACAAAGATATATTAAGCATGCCATGATTCCATGAGTGATATGCAAATTAGGTGTAAAAATGTTCATTTTTGGTCAAAAACTTATATCTCAAAAAGTACTTGGTCACCGAGTCTGAAACTTGGTGAGATGTTACTGAGTGTTATTTTTCAAAACATTTTGACAAAATTGGCCCTAGCGACCATGACCACGCCCTTAGCAACAACCAAATGGCAGTATATTTTGGTCAAATAACAACATCATATGGTAGGCAAATGAGTAAACATTCAAAAAATGTATGCAAATACCGTAGCAACCATGACCACGCCCATAGCAACAGCCAAACGGTCGTGTATTTCACAAAGATAACAACAGGGATTAATAGACAATTGAATAAACGTTCAAAAAATGTATGTAAATTTGCCTAGCAACAAGACCACGCCCATAGCAACAGCCAAATAATCATGTATATTGCAAAGATAACAACAGGAATAGAAAGACAAATGAATAAACATTCAAAAAATGTATGCAAATGTGCCTAGCAACAAGACCACGCCCATAGCAACAGCCAAATGATCACATATATTGCAAAGATAACAAAGGGGATTATTAGACAATTAAATAAACATTCAAAAAATGTATGCAAGTGTGCCTAGCAACAAGACCACGCCCATAGCAACAGCCAAATGATCACATATATTGTGAAGATAACAATGGGGATTAATAGACAATTGAATAAACATTCAAAAAATGTATGTAAATATGCCTAGCAACAAGACCACATCCATAGCAAAAGCCAAATGATAGCATATATCGTAAAGATAGCAACATGGTTGGATAGGCAACTGGATAGTCATTCACCAAATGAACACTTATTGTTAGCATGTTAGCATTTTTAAAAACTGTACAGTTGTGCTACAACGCCATTGGCGGTATTTTTATAGTTGGAATATGAATAAATGTTTCCTTAAAAGATGATTTAAATAAACATGTATCATATTGTCTTGCAGTCTTATTTAAAACCAAGTAAAGATCATAGTGATTTGTGAATTGATTAATCTTTGTTCATGGAGAGTAATTAAATGTGTACCATTAATTAATTAGGAAACTAATTAAACTTAACAACATTACTGTAATTAACAAATGTTATCACTGGGATGTCTTTCAAGCTCAAAATGTTTATGTATCATATTATGTAAGTCAGAGAGGTTGTTGTTTTTAAAATCCTCTTAGACTTCAGGTCAAGTGTGCTAGCAACAAACATGGACCTTACAGGATTCTAAATGGTGTTAGTGGACAACTGAGTCTGTTAGTATTTTATTATGCACCAGATTTAAACTGAATGCCTCCCGTAAGGGAATCACTAATTGTGCAAATAACTCATTAAACTAAAAAAACTATAGTAACAGGCTTTTTTTGGACAGGTGTGCTTTCTTAGGTTAATGTATGTGCCAAATTATACGGAATTTGAAGAGTGCATGATACTGCTTAATCACTGAATATTGTTCATTATTCAAAATATTCATTAAAGGTAAAAGTTGCAGCAACAAACTTCATAGGACAGGTGCATATTATATGAATTTTAAGCTTGCATTCTTAAGATACAGCCTAGTTACCTAAAATAATTGATTATGCAAATTTTTCATTAAAACTGTAAGCTATATCAACACATGTTATAGGACATATCCACTTTGTTATGGTTAATGTATGTACTAAATTATATTGAAATTCAAGTATGCATTCTTATGATATATCTTAATTACCAAAAATCATTAATCATGCAGATTAGTTAATATCAAAACTGTAAGGTACATCAACAACTTCATAGGGCGTATAAAGTTTGTTATGTTTAATGTATGAAGTAATTATATTGAAATTGAAGTATGCAGTCGTAAGATATAGCCTAATTACCAAGAATCATTAATTATGCAAATTATTCATTAACACTGAAAGGTACATCAACAAATTTTATAGGAAAAATGTATGTTGTTATGTTTAACGAATATCTAAATTATATTGAAATTGAAGTATGCAGTCTTAAGATATTGCTTAATTAGTTGATTTCATTGATATGCAAATTTCCCTAATTAACATGAACAGATCTAGCTCAAAAACTAATCAGGTCTAGCCATTACACCAAACATTATATGTACTAAATTTCATTATAATTGAGCTAGTCGTTTTTAAGAAAATGGTGATACAGACAGACACACACACACACACACACACACACACACACACACACACACACACACACACACACACACACTGAGAGAGACGGATGTATGACAGACACACAGACAGACATCCCCCTTTTAATAGATAATACCTCCTGTACCCTTGCGGGAGGTAAAAAGAAATGACATTCAATCATAATGTTATCTTATAACAGAGTGACATTGACTAATAGGTGACATCTAACATGTGTTAGTAATCTATAGACTATTAATCTATCCCAGGGGCACTGTTTACAGGTTATAGTAAAACCAATTGATGTTGTTAGTGGTTTTCTAAACTACCCATTTATGATCTCTTATAAAGGGGAGATGTTATTAAAGAAATCAATGTCTGTCTGTCTGTTTGTTTGTCTGTCCCATCATTATCTCAAACTTCAAAGACCACTGACTCATATGAAATGAAATTTGTTATTTATAGTTCTTACAGAAAGCAATGTCTGTCTGGCTGTCTGTCAGCCTGCATGTCTGTCTGTCAGTCAGTCCTATCAGTATCTCAAACTAAGGTATTTCAAAGACCACTGACTCATATGAAATAAAAAAGTGTAATTTATACAAATGTAGTCCTTGCAGGAATTGCTACAGCTGATTTTGTAACCTAACCTAAGGGGGCTTTGTCACTACTCATCCATCAACTCGTAGTGACAAAACTCATACATGTAGATCACAAGTATTTTTGGGCTGAATGAACGAAAATATTGGAGAATAATTATACTAGCGCCAGTAATATCAAAGAAATATTGGTAGAAGTAATGGCAGTTTTGAATGTTTTGAATCATATTTTGAACACAGCAGAACCAATGACGTAGACAGGCGCTGTTGCAATGTAGAACGACCATGGTATAAATTCCATGTTTTGGCTTATGAATGGTATAATGATATTGAGAACAATTTCTATTTTCAATATTTCTTAGGTTTAACTTTCAGAACAAAAACAAAGGATTTGTGTTATTCATGAATTTGATATAGGCTAACCCTAGAAGTCCGTAGATTCTACAAAGTGTATATAAATTACAATTATAAGCTGACAGGCTGAGATAGGATGTCAGGCATTATAGGGTAAAGGAATAATTTAGATAGAAAACCCTGGGAGAAATACCTATGGGACCTCAGGTAGCTGTACATGTACTTGCAGCCCTTAGGAAAAAACGCTAATAGAGTCTCCAATTTACATCGTGTACGTGAGTCATTCTCTACCCTTTCAACTAAGCAGTTAGCTAGACTGAAAGAGCCAGGCGTTCCTTCCGCTTATATAATGTGTTCTCTGGGTAGTAGGGGATTACATAAGCGGACCAATAGCTGGACCTTTCAGACTAACAGTTTGCATGATGAAAGAAATGTTTTAAATTTATTACTGTCATCAAAAAAATGACATATCCACCCTCTCCCCTCACATGCTCAAAGCCACAGTAGCTGTAACTGGAATTTCTTGTTCATGACATTTTATATTTTTGTTTTGCTGATTCATGTATGATCACTTCATTGATCAAACACGAACGTTCTACATATTGACCATTTGTTAACAAACTAATCTGGTCCTTATGGGTGACTACAAATCAGGTGTAATTTCACCAAACAAACAAGGATTACCACATAGGGATTACCAGGTACTAAGTTTTAAAGGCCAAAGTTTCAATCCCAGGTTCTCACATTAGTGTTATAATCATAATCTTATAAGTTGAGGATAAGATTATTAATTTCTTGTAGGACAATTTTTTTCTCTGTAGTTTTGCCAGGTAACTGTTTCTCACACCTAAATTTTATTTCTTATCAGAATTGGATTTTAAACTTGTAAGGGAAAAAGTTGGATCAGAGAGATAGATATATGCATGTTACTGTTTTGTACATATGTGATAGTAGTATACATTCTGTACATGTTACATGTCTGTTATAGTTAGTATAGGACATCAATCCATTTTATGAAAGAAACCTAATAGCTGAGATTTATGTATGCTTTATTTCATCTCATCTCATCTACAATCGATGATTGAGATTGTGTTGCCATGGTAATAAGCTTGCATTTAAGAAGCTTCAGCAAGATCTCAGAAAATCATTATTGTCTCATTTCCCAGTTAATCTTCGCATGATAAGTAAAGTATTTCCAATCTCATGAGATGCCATTATCATTACATTGAGTCCCACTATTTCATAGAGTATTTGGTTCAAGGTTGATTTGCAAGGCAAGCTCACGTTATCTATCTCTAGATCACTATGTGTGATGCATACTTTGAAATTTTCAAGTGCATGTAATGGGTGTTCATGCCTCTAGAAGCAACAGATTGCTTTCATATTAAACTTAAGCATGTTCATTTATGATTATTTAGGGTCTGTATTTTCTTACTAATTGAATGCAGGGTTTTCTTACATTTTCTTTACACAACGTATATTTCTTTTGACAGTAAGAATGAAAATGCAGAAGTCATTTTGTTTGATTAAATAAATTATGGATAATTATAATTTTTTTCTTGTAAATATAGGATTTTTTTTAGTACAAGTACAGTCATGCATTACATGTAAATGTCTTCTTTAATAAAGAATGAAAATGCAGATTAATCATTTTGTGTAACAAGTGAAATACTGATTTTTTTTTCACAGTTTTATCAATTTTCTTCTAAATGTAGGCAAATAAAGAATGAAAAAGAATGATAATTTTGTTTATCAAGTAAAAATATCAGTTATTTTCGCAGTTTTAAAAAAAATTCTTCTAAATGTGGGTTTTCTTAGCTACAAGGAATGAATTATGTCTTTCAATAATTTGAACAAAGAGTGAAAAGACAGAATGAGCATTTTGTATGTCAAGTAAAAACATGGAGAAAAAGTTATCAATATGCTAGATATTGCATTATTGGGGAAGTATTGCTTGTTGTTTTTATCATATTTTTTTTATAACCATACTGTTTCCATCCATATTGTAAAAACTGTCGATATAAAAATAAACTGGAAAGGATTTCTCTTTGTAGCATTTTATGTGCATAAGAGATTGCACCATACATACAGTCTGACTTGCCATAATCGGATTAAAATTTAATGTCGAAATACAGCTAGATGTATTACTCGCAGAGAGACAAAATAAAAAACAAATAACAATATACAAAGGAAATAGAGGTAAAGAAAGGAAACATGACTGTTTTCCTGCTTCTATACTTCTCAGTGAATACAAGGACACATTCATTTTGCATTATGGTTATTAGCATTACGTAACAAGATATTGTCCAAGGAGAAATGTGTACACAAATATCTAAAAAAAAAAATTACTAAAAAATTACATAGCAATGGAGAATTTATTCCAGAGATGTGATTATTTGACACAGTATACTGCTCTAGTGAATGAGTCTCTTTAGAAAGGAGAGTATAAGTATTTCTTTCAAGTTGTTAGTCTTAATTCAACTGTTATAAGAAGACATGTGTAATAAATAGTATTAATTCTATTCTTAAATTGTTGAGGAAATTCACAGAACTTTTGAGTTTTTTTAAATACAAATTTCCACAACTCTTTTTCTAGAAAAATTGAGAGAAAGTGTAAATTGTGATATCCTTTGATATATATTAAAAATAATCAGTATGCTCTAACTCCAGCAAGTTGTTGAGGAAATTCACGTAAATGAATTTTTTCACGCAAATTTCCATGATTCATGTCGTAATTTTCTTAGGAAAAAAATGATCATTCTTGTAATGAGAGAAAATCGGTAAAATTTAAAATTGTCATAAAAACTTTGATATGTAGCTGATGGTAGTGACATCTGATGACGTCAATACTAGTCTGATAAGCTTTAAAGGTTGAATATAGTTGACGTACTGAACTTGGAAGACAAACTTACATGTACATATAAATATCATAATATCGATAATGTTGCCATGCATTGTTGACATTATTGTATTCCAGTAGAGCAAAAATTCATCTCTGGATTTTGTGAATATTTTATTCTTTTAATTATTTATTTATATATTTAGTTGTTGTTTTTTTATACCTGTATTTCTTTTCCCTGTTGTCTCTTTTTCTGATGAAATAAACATTTAATGTATGACTGCTTGAAATTGACACATTTTTTTTTTTTGCATTTTTGCATATTGAGCCTATGAAACAAAACAACATCACAAGTCATGTCCTTCAAAAATACAACATTCCTCAGTGTTTTTGCAATGTCTATCATATCTGTCTAATTGAAAATATTATACGAAGGTTAAATATATACATTTATGTCACAAAAACAGCTCAGTTCACAATTCAGAAATATTTAGTTTCGAGGTCAGAAATACAGGAATATTACAAATCATTTGTTGTTTATAGTATCAAGTCCCAATGACATAGACATACCATACTGGTCAATGAAATGTGAGATTTCCTTATTATGTATAGCTACCCAAGACAACTCACTGACACTTTGATGTAAACAGATTGTTATTTCGTATACATGTATGTTGAATTATGGCTGCGTGTAGTGGAGAACACATATGGTAATTGGTATACAAATGTAACATATATATCAGGATTACATTGAATCTAGCCATTTTGGGAGTGCACTCACCACTGCCAGTTTTAAGTGATTAATTATATTGTACATGCTTATTCAGAAAGAATCAAGAAAGAATCACAGAACTATTAAATTTAAACAAAAACTAGCATGTTTAAGAAATGCTCAATCAAAATTAATGAGGTGCAGCCCACCACAATGGATTTAGAATAACCTCCAAACCTCCACCCCACCCACACACGCCCACATACACATTTATAATTACATGTATATATGCCATACATATATACATATACACATGCTTACGTATACACTGTACATACATACATACATACATACATACATACATACATACATATTATACACATACATACATACTGCATACATTGTACACACCATACATATATACACACCATACATACCCACACACACCATACACACACACACACACACACACACACACACACACACACACACACACACATAAACACCTTTCTTATGAATGATATAGTTGGGACTATCGTGATTAAGTTTTCAAAGATGTAACCAAATTGGAAAGTGATACAAACAATGTTTTACCTTTTACATTTATATTTTATATTTGTACATAAGCAGGTCATCAGTATATGTGTATATATTATACATAAGAGAATATTTAATAATATCAAATGTTTTATGTGACACAATATTACATGAAAAGACACATACATGTAATAGTATAAGTGAAAACAAAAAATGCATAATAACAGATGAACACTAAACATGGTCCTTAATAAATATAACAAGAGCATAACAAATACATAATGCAATTACACATGTATACAGTATATCATTCATAACTGGTCATGGGTGTGTAGCATTTTATGTAAGTTACTGGGTACATGTATGTGTGTGAGCAGAATACATTTATATTTGAGTCACAATATAAAGATAAAGATGTAGATTAACTATACGGTCTCCATTTACCGTAGTCATGGGAAAGTCATACAGCTACATGTACAGTATACCCAAGCCGGAATAATGTGCTGACCTGTTATATCCCTCATAGTATATTTTAGGTCTCTATTTCATATGGTTTAGAGACCACTTTGGCTTCCAGACTACTTATGAGTTATATTTGTAAAAAATGAATGTTTCATTTGAATATTACTGAATAGACTCAGAGTATAGCATAGGTAAGTACGAGAGTATTGATTTAGGGCAACAATTCATGTTAGGGGAGGGGAAGGGATGTCAGGTTAGGGGGAGGGGAAGAAAAGGGGTGTCAGGTAAGGGGGGGTAGGGAGGGGGAGGAGTTGTAGGGTGATAAGGATGTAACAACATGTATATTTAGGTCATATGACAAATACTGAAGAAACAAAATATACATAATGTGTACATTGATAATATCACAAAAACATACTTTCTAACCCAAATATTTTGTTTTTTCTTACCCAAATATTTGGACAAAACTCTTTATTTACAAATGTACATGTATAGACAGAATCTCAGTGTAAAGGTGTATACAATGACACAAACATTAATAATCACCTATGCTTGGCAACTAAGTATGTACAAGGGGTAAGTTCTTGCTATGTTTTACAATGAGTTCTGTAGAATTGCATGTATTGTAGAATAAATAAAAATACTGAACTCAATACAATACCAAATCACTAGAAACAGTTTTTAGTCAGTGAACATCCACAGTGTGTGATTAATTTTGTCTACTTGTGTTGTGGCTCTCAGATTTTAACCTAATTTATAAGAAAATAAATACATGTACCGTCTTAATCAGTAGAATTACACGTACACATGTTATAATGAACAGTACAAAGCTGAACGCCATGCAATGCCTAAGAGACTGTTTTAGTCAGTAAATGTCATGTGTACTGATGACATCCACTAAACTGTAATTGGTTTTTGTCTATTTTTGTTGTGTCTCTCAGATTTAATCTAATCTATTTAAAATGTAACAGTGCATGTAATTTGGTTTGTCATCGTGTATTCCTATTTTCCTGTTCATTTCCTCATTGATATTGCAGACAGGTATGGTGACAAGACAATTGTGACCCCTGACCTTGCAAATAATGAACCCCCCACATGCATGCATGTCAGCTAACAATCTGGGTCTGCTCTGTGGGATGACCTGATATGAAATCAGAGTGATACTAGTACATGTCTATCTATGTAGACACACTTCTGCTTTTCACTGCCAGGAAACTATATGCATGTATATATGTATGTACTGTAAGTTGTACATATATACACTGTAATATTGGAAATGGCTAAAAATTTGTACATTGTCCACACTATCAATACATTATGTTTGCTTTGAATATTACGGTATTTGTTTACAATGTATAAATAAAAGTTATTAATTTATGAAATACATGTGTGCATTCATATAAAGAATACATGTACAGTTGAATTTATATATTACACAAGACAGTATAATAGGATGTACAAATGTGCTGTGTAAGTTATTATCGTCTAGCCAGTCCCTATTAATATTATAGTTTAGTGCTATCCCTCATTGAATCTGTCAGAATAGAGACCACATTTGCATCCATGATCCGCACTAGTCCCCACATGGAAATGTCAATCAGTTCAAAATCAATTTTAAGTCAGTTCTCCTGTCCCGAATTGATTTAGGGACGACATCGAAATCAAAAGCATCGTAATTACGCGTCGCTACGAGTAAAGACTAGTAACTACTAGTAGTTACGATGTACTACGGTGAATATTCATAAGTCTCAACGCATATTCATATTCAACGCATGTTCATGGTTGTAGACAATAAAAAGTAAACACCTATTGTCCGTTATTCATGAGCCCAAACTACGACCATTTACGCGTAGTCTTCATCGTGAAAAAAATAACGAAACAAAAAGATTTTCTTTCCTGTGCGCAAATCAGTTTCACGCTTACTTTTTTCAATGTTATCCATTCGATGCCTTCTAAGTTCTATGGCATTCGTACAGTCGGCTAGTAAGTCAACTAAGTGTTTCAGATATATTTAGATGTTTACCTAATATGTCTTGCCTAAAAATACCTTGAAGAAGAATTTTTATTCGAAACGTCGGATTTTACATTTATTTATTCGGACTGCCTCACAAGTTCCTTATGCACTTCTCGGCTGGTCAACAAACATGTCGACCATTTTCGTCTGGCTGCTGAACGGTGCATTGATCGTGTTAGATTCTAGTCGCAGGATTCGTCAGTCGAAATCAAACATTGCCCACAAAAACAAATTAAAAACTAAAGCTTGTCTCGCATTAATATATCGTTTGATTTGATTGATTTAGAAGTCACCTAAAAACGTTTTGTTTCTTCAAAATTTTGAGGAAAAACGTCATTTATATAACGAAATTTCGGGCTACGAATAACTGAATACGTTCATGACTTGCGTCTCTATGTTTATATATCTACCGACATCATGCATCACGCCACGTGTTGCCGAACATTGCGATTTCTCAACTCAACCCCATCATTTAGGAATGTTACTGTACTGAGAAACATAAAAAATTAGTTGTTGTTTTAGAATATATAAAACAAATCCCGTTATTCGATGATATAAAAGTCAAAACTGCACTTCCGCAACCCGGAAATTCAACAGCATTTCTTGGCCCTACCATGGCCGCCAAGCGTGAGCTTGTAAGTTGTACTGTTAGTTTGTACTGAATATTGAAACTTTGATTTCGTGCATATCTTATTGGTTTTTTTTAATGAATATCGCCCATGAACTTGCACTCATAAAAACATGTGCAGTACTAGTTTCATCAGCACATTACTGGCTGAGTACGTGGTTTTCTTTGACGATCGAAAATTATGTCAAACTACGATCAACTACGATAGAAGACGATGTCATCATTGGAAACATGGAAGGTGAGAATCACTATCTATTGTGTGTTGGCGATAAAAAATTACGTGTATCTACGCGTAAAGACAACATCGTTAAGGGAAACAAAGAAATGTAAACTTATTATCTATTGTCAGTTATTCATGAACCTGCACACCTCATTATCTCCCGTTTCTCGTAGTACATCGTAGCTACTAGTAGTTACTAGTCTTTACTCGTAGCGACGCGTAATTACGATGCTTTTGATTTCGATGACGCCCCTTAGTCAAAACCACCTCAGGGGGCAGGGTGGTTTCAAACTGAGTGATTTAAAATAACTTGAATTAAAACCGGTTTATTACTTTAATGTAAAAATGTAGCATTGACAAGAAAACTTGACTTCGGTCCAATTCAGACCAGATTTTCGTGTGGCTACACACTTGATTGCTAACGTTGAGGTCAGTTAGTGGCACCAAATTATCATCAATATCGTATTTATTTACCAAGTACTTTGTATGCTGATATCGTGTGTTTGATGAACAGCTGGACACTTTTTGTGTGGTTCATCCAAAATGAATCTAACAGTCACGTTGAATTCATCTTCGTCAATCGCAATTCACACTCTCTCCATCTTTGAGCAAGATCTTGAAACTGCAAAGCTTTGTTATCCCTCATCTGACTGAAATCTAAAATTTTCAACAACAGGGTTATGAAGTACTGCATTGCTAAATAGTCCATGGTGAATGAAGTGTCATCATATCATTGACTGACATCCCTTTGTGACTTATATTTAACATATCAAAGATAAAGCCGAATCAAAGTTGGCATGTGAGGATTGGATGGAAAAGTGAATTGATTCAAATCCATAGCTCAGTTTTCTTGCGGGGACAGAAGTCAGTTTAGATTTTATCGATTCAGTGTGAATCAGTTTTGAAGTGATTTGGGTCGGGACAGGCATATCACTTTGAAGACTGAGGATTGCGTTACACACTTTATAAAGATATTGCTGTTTACACAGACCTACTCAGAAGTTGACGTCAGGATTCTATCAAGTGCCTAAAAAGATGGCTGAAAGGTGTACCGGGACAAAAAGATGATTAGTCAAATATCTTGTTTCTTTGTACTCTAGATATAGTGTGACACTAAGCTTTACTGGGTAAAGTTAAGTCACCATTCAGTGTTTACAATTGACTTGTTGTGATGATGTCGTCTAAGTTACAATAACATTAACAGGACAGTATGGACAATGAATTGAATGGCCTTGGAGTGTAATGAACCATGTAATATTGGACTCTTGACCAGTCGCCCATGTCGTCATCTGTTATTCACAAATAAATTTGGTTTTATAATATGTTTGAAGAATGAAGAGTTATGTGTTAATAATACATTGTGCAATTCAGGAGGTTATGTAAATGAAATGAATTTTGATTTGGAAAAAATGCATGCTATTATTTAGAATTATTTTTAGCATTGTGAGTGATATTTGATAACAGCTTTGGCACAGAGGTAAATATTTCTGTTTTTCTTTTGGAAAACAATTATACCAGTGTTTGATGTAAATTTTGTTAAGCTCAGAGGTCCACTATATAAAGGAAATTGTTGGTAAAGTATGCATGCACGGGAAGTTCAAACTGCTGTAAGGAGCGCTAACATTGCGCTTATGTCTTCGTCTCATTTTGCACTGACAAAGTTTTACATGGCTCTCGTATTTCTTTTATATACTATTTGTAAATATATAGTGATTGCAACTGAGTAGAAATAACTGACGTTAACTAAGTTTGGTAGTCACTATCATGTATAGTAGGTTTACGATCGATCTCTGTGCATGCTGTTGAGGTGATCGTAACGCAAACTAACTAGACTACGATCATGTACATGTAGGCATTAGAAAATGTTTGTTTTATTCAAATTTGAAAGTTGAGAAATTATTTCAAAGTCTTTCCTAATTTCTCAAAAATCGTTTCCAAATTTTTTGACACTCTCTGACAATACTCCTCGTCAATCTGGACAAACATATGGAGACAGAGCGGGGACCAAACTAGACTCGGTACTCACCACCATGATGTATATATTCATTTTTGCGTTTGTTTTGAAATAGCTCGGATAGTACATGTAATTAGAGTGAGGTCGCATTTCCATCATGATGATGACACCTAATTGTGGATTCATCCTGTGAGCTGATGGCACGATTTAAATGTGTCTTATTATGTATTCAACCAATAACAATCTATACAGGAATACCGTTCTAGACCAGTGGAACACAGCTATCATCGTAGACGAGGAAGGATAGTAAAATTCAAAATCAAAATGTCAGTTAGGATAGCAAATAGAGCACTAGTCATTCGAGTCTAGTAAGTGTAGACTGAACCATGGATAGCACCAAGACTGAGAACTCATTTTCAGTGACTGGAAGGTTAAAAAAACTATACATGTATATTTGGATATTTGTGATTACTTTTCAAACATTGTTAGTTTTATTCTGTGATCTTGTATTACCATATGGCCTAGGTATAGTAGCTACATGTACAACCATAGCTGCTTTCCTTGTACAATTTTGAAATACATAAAGCCTTTAAGTAAAAGTTTGCAAGTAGGATAAAATGCTACTACATATTGCTGGCAGGCAACTAGAAATAGACTGTATCTCTCAGGTAACAGCTGGCACATGTAGATTCTGCTACAAAAAAAAATAGAGTCAAGTTGTTTGGTAGACAAAGATTTGTTGTTATGGACACTCCTAACATAGGCAGAGTTTCACACGTACTGTAGTGTTGTGAGCAATGAGTGAAGAGTTCCAGCAACATGAATTTCTTAGTAAAGCAATAGGGATGAAATGACATACTTCATACTAAAAGTGCTTACAAGTGAAGTGTAACATATCTGAATGGTTTTAAATGATGTAACAATATGTGCACTTTTATATACGGTATTATAAATGTTGATTAATTTTGTAGGTATACTTGCAATGTACATTATATACAGTGATAATTGTAGCATATGGCAGGCTTAGGATTTATAGTACATTATTACATTATTTAATATGACAGATGTGATTGTTAAAAAGGAAATAGAATATGATGAATGTCTTAAAGTGTCGTTTCCCAAAGATAGCTACTTTCAGACATGTACTTATGCACATACAATGTACATGTACATACAGTTATGTACACACACACACACACACACACACACACACACACACACACACACACACATACATACATACTCACACATACACACTCACATGTACGTACGTACGTACATACATACATACGTACGTACGTACGTACGTACGTACATACATACATGTCATACATACATACATACATACATACATACATACATACATACACACACACACACACACACACACACACACACACACACACATACATACATACATACATGCATGCATGCATACATACATACATACATACACAATGTATGAAGGAGTTCAAAAGTAACAAGTAAAACAGTCTTGATCAATAAGTTAAAGTACAAACCAGACGTTTCAAATTGATATTCTTTTACAAAGGCTAAGGCAAGATATGTGTGGGTTCAAAACCTGACAAATATCTCTGTACTGAAATAGAACGATAGACTGCAAGTTCAAATAAACAGTAAAATACGCATATGGAAAGATCTAAGAATCACGCACACCAAAAAGAACCCAAACATACCAACAGTAACCATACAAATACCTGAAATAGACGTACATACATTGTATGTGTACACACAAACACACATACACACACACACACACACACACATACATACAGATACATGTACAAAATGTATATACACACACAAGTGCATTCATACATGTACAATGGTGACTGAGCATTGTACTATGCGTTTCATATGTTATCTTTCATGTCAAAGCTATAAGTGATTGAAACGTGATAATAAGTACATAATAAAATCACATATTTAAGGCATCCTATACATGTAAGTATAATTATCTGCTTACATGTATATATATATAACTCATAAAACTTATAGACCGTGACTGTCTGTTCACTGTTATGTGTGTCACATTTGTAAAATTTCAATAACTCCATCATCCATATCCTGGTGTAAACAATCCTGCAGAGAAAGAGTGCACGATATATTTTACATCAAAATGAGGTCATAAAATGACTAAAAATTAATCTCAATTTCTTAAAATTTTCTAGATTTCAAGGTTGATATTATTTGGCCCTCATAGAGTGAAATATGTTATGATATTTGTATCTACAATGGAACATAATCTGTATATATACTGTAAAATATGTCATATTACTCTGCCCTCACCAGCCTCCTCTGTGGTGGAGGACTAATGTGTGAGGGTGCCCTGTTATGACGTACCTTATAGACTGTAAGATATGTCGTGTCGCTCCACCATCACCGGCCGATGTGTGATGGCGCCCCGTCATGGTGTACCTTACAGACTGTATAGATATGTCGTAACACTCTGCCCTCACCGGCCTCCTCTGTGGGAGGGGTTGAACCATGAGTGAGGGTGCACTGTCATGGCGTACATTGTACCTTACAAACATAAGTCTTATAAAGATATAACATTCATGCCACACGTGACACCTTCACTATAAACTACCACGTTAAGAAGCCTGAACCCGGGGCCTGAACAACATGTTGTGTCTTAACTCTACAATGGAACACTGCTAATTGCAATCATACATTATCAGTTCATTTTGAAAAGATAGAATAATGTCAGCCGGGAATTCTTTTTTTTCAAATTTCAACTCTTATACAGAGGTTTGATAATCATTGCCAAAACACAGATGGGGATGATAATCATTGCCAAAACACAGATGGGGATGATAATCATTGCCAAAACACAGATGGGGATGATAATCATTGCCAAAACACAGATGGGGATGATAATCATTGCCAAAACACAGATGGGGATGTTTGATTTTATTGGTCTTTTTTTTTTTGGCTTTAACAAACTTTGTCATGACACATGTCATTATGATTATGAAAAAGCTAAGCACAACGGCTAATTTGTGTTCAATTTATCAATGGAACTATCATTTACTTCATGTTTGAGGTCTGGGAGCGAGACAGAGACAGATAGTAAAATACAGACAGACAGACAGACAGACAAGGAGCAGACAGACAGACAAACAGACACAGGCAGACAGCAGACAGACAAGCAGGCGGAGAGAGACAGACAGACAGACAGACAGACAGACAGACAGACAGACAGAAAGAATACTATTTATGAAATGGAAATCATTCTAAACATGCAATATTCACAGAGTCAGAAAATCATCAGAAATAATCTCAAATTCATTGTTGCATGATGTTCTAAGCTATTTAATAGAAAGAGAACAGATTTAACCAGGTTAGAATGGGTGACATTTACAGTGTTTTGCTATATATATTGAGGGCATGTATCGAATAAAGTAGGTAAAATCTACGTTAGTTCTCAAGGTACATCATAATTTACTGGGTCCTCGATCAAATTGTGATACATGTATATGTACATGGTATTGACATTTATGAAAGTTTGACCAGATTTGATTATTTCCAACCATTCTTACTCGGGATCCCAACACTGAGCAAGCACACTATGCATATAGGGCTCAAGTACAGACTCGCACATTTGTATGCCTCACAAAACTAATACAGAGAAATACCAAGTGTTTGCCTTAAGGCAGGACTTGGTAAAAGTAAAAAGCTTGGAAAATTATTGAGTAGATTTCAAACACACATACATTTGTACTTGTGTTTTCATATGTAGTTAGTATGTAGGAAATAAATACCACATGAAGATGTATACTAGTACATTGTATGCTCGCTTTGCAGAAAAAAAAAACATTAGAACTGTGATAATTTCGATACATCCCAGTGGTACACTAAAGAAAGTAATAGAGTTTTACAGAAAACACTTTATTACATACATGTACAATGTAGGTGTACCTGGCATCATTAGGGGACACATCAATCTTTCAACACTAACTGTAAATTCAAGATTTATAAGAATTGCAGCAACATGCTTGGAGGCTTCAAAACCTGGTACAGTACATGTATAGTAGTGAGCTACACTAATTGTATAGAAGTGCTTTACAGTATGAGACAGGCTATCCATCATACTA
Source organism: Glandiceps talaboti (assembly GCF_964340395.1). Taxonomy (NCBI): domain Eukaryota; kingdom Metazoa; phylum Hemichordata; class Enteropneusta; family Spengelidae; genus Glandiceps; species Glandiceps talaboti. The sequence continues at coordinate 10,360,854 of NC_135566.1, forward strand.
GCTTTAATGGAGTACAGAAACTGTAACTGTAACAGGGAGTGTCCAAGTTGTTGCATAGTACTGCATTATGTAAGAAATCCTATGATAAAATGACATGTACAGCCCCCCCCCCCATCCTTTCACATGTACACAAACAGATTTGTCTGTGTCTGACCATCAATTTATCATAATGAATTCACATCATCATCTATCATCATCTGCTCTCTTTCTTTCTCTCCCTCCCCTCCCCTCCCCTCCCCTCCCCTCCCCTCCCCTCCCCCTCCTTTCCTCCTTCCCCCCTTCCGTCATATATATGTACATTTGATAGCAAGGCTATCAGCTTATTAATAATTTAATAGCCAATTTTCTAATTTCTGTTTTCTAAATGCTGTATTTTCAAGAGTCATGTAGTTATGTAGACCCATTTGTTCAGCAATAATATCAGCAATAATAGTCATACCTTAGTAACATGTAATTATTATCAAATATCTCCATAATACTAATCTTACCAATAAATACTTTTAATTAATGAACAATTTTATGATGAAGAAAGTACAAGTTAAATGAACAATTTTATGATGAAGTTTACATGAATTTGAGATGATTTTATCAACTACATTGTAGCTTGATTGCTATTCAGGATTTCAAAATGAGATTGGTTTGAAATTTCCTAGGCAGAGAATCTGATAACTTGCAGGATGTGTTTTGACCTTAGATCTTAGTAGTAGAGGGTGAAAAGATGTCATTACAAGTTAATATGAAGAGTGCATGACTTGATGTAAGGGGTAATCTGTCAACTGCTTTCAGCATTGTAAATGTGACGAATACAGACACAAGATCCTTCCATACATTAATCTTTGTTGCATCAGAAAAAAAAGCCCTGATTTTCAAGGATTTAGTGACACAAGTAGAATACGTACAGAATAGTAATTGCAATGTGGAGATTTTAACTGGGATACAAGTAGACAAATCTGGACCTAGACATGACTTGTAATAATATCTATGATGGTAAGCCATGTACATTTTTTGGAATTGTCATTTCATGTACTGGCAGCAAAATAAAACTGAGATTACATCTAGATTTCATAGTCTGGAATCTAAACGTATCGACTTCAGTACTTTCCTTCTTACGTGCTTTACAACCTGTTAATAGATTTCTCATGATTTCTCATTCCCCAAAGCATAGAAGACAGAAGGCATTGGAATAGACATGCTTAGATTTTATGCTATGATATCAAGCCAAGGTATGCCTATAAAGGTGCATATATTATTATTGTCAATAGTAGCCAACATTCTTTGATGAATTTCAAGGATCAAATTGACAGACCAGTTTAGCTTTGGATTCAAATTTAGGTGAGAAAAAATAGTTGTCTACGAGACCTTTAGAAAAACAAAAAAAGTTGGTCCTGAACAAATTCTTATGACTCCACTGCAGTGTGCCCTCTAATGATTGATAGCTAAATTTTGTTGTGAGTGTTGTGAGTCAAAATGAAAAGAACTGGGATTTCTTGTGAGTCAATACATAGTAAGAGATAGGGGAACACCAAATTTTGGTGTGTCACTAGAAATTGTGTGCATCAGTGGCACATCAAATTGGCTTAGAGGGCACACTGGTCACCACATAGTAAGAGATAGGGGAACACCAAATTTTGGTGCATCACTAGAAATTGTGTGCATCAGTGGCACATCAAATTGGCTTAGAGGGCACACTGGTCCACTGATAACACCAATGTGAGAACCTGGGATTGAATCATAGGCCTTTACATAGTATCTGTGATTAAGTATGATTACAAATGTGATGATGACCCGTGCAGTCACCTTTACATGCATGAAGTCACACACATTGAAACATTTATACATAAACATTGATACATAAATTGTGACAAGTTATTTATATCATACATGTAGATTACATGAATGTATACATTACGAAGGGATGGTCATGTAGGGTTAACTCAACTGTTTGAAATAGTACATGTGTACAGTTACCCAGTAAACATACACATGTGATTGTGTGTTTAATACAGGTCTGCTACAGTCCTAACAATTTGAAATGATGATCAGACTGAATAATGGGTTTAATTAGATATGTACCAAAGATTACTTACACCATACATGCACATACGTACTAGTGGTATTTGCACTGCAGTGCAATACTGAAAACATTATTGCTCACCTGCATGCAAATGAATGATATGCAAATGAGAATGCAATCATTCCTTCTACACAAAAGGATGTCATTTTTACAGAAATTTGTTGTTTTGGATAAACATATGTAAGAATAACAGAACCCCATGCCACATGAGTTTCAGTATGGGTACTCAGAGGTACAATGTATTTGCACTCACTCGCTACACTTGTGAAAGTACTGCTACAGAGAACACTGCATTTACTCGTGCAAATACCCTGAACACCACACCTATACTCGCACGTCATGGGGGTTCTGTCATGGTATGCACCAGTGCAAGTACTGTTAGTCTCAAGTACACATATATGAAACAGATACATGTATGTTAGAAATGAAAAGCTCATGTAATCATAGACGCTCTCACAGTCCTCGGATCATCATGCTAAAAGGGCTGTTTTGCATATACTGATATCTACATTTGTACCAGATAAATTTACTCAAATATCCTTGTACTGTGGGTCCTCATCGACTACATAGGTCTAATCATTTGTTGACATGTTACTGCGATTCCCTGTGTTATTGCGATGCCCAATACGGTAGATATCAATACATACAAAACAGTCCTTTTAGCGATACGCCCATGGACTGGTGAGAGACTCATGACCGTGTTTAGGGATAACAGCAAAGGCTTTACACATGTACATGTACTCGTTATTTGTTTGACTTCAGTACTCTGTGTAACACTGTTGCCTGTCAAATCATATATCTTAATATACTACAATACTTGACCTGAATCTGACCAAAAGTTTGACTCTATACAATTCCCACATGATATTTAACACAGAGCTACAATGTACAGACTGTTGTTATAACATATAGGTTGAAACTACTATATACAGTGTGGTAATAGAATTAGTATCATTATGATTTGTCAAATTACTAGGGTTCCAATAACTTCATTCAATTAAGTCTAACTAGCTGAATGTGTAATTCAATTGCTTGCATCTGACACAATTTCCGTACCTAATAAGGTTGTGGGTCTAACAATATTTTGTCAATTTATGTGATCAAATGCTTTGATCATATTATACCTCATTTGAACACATAATCTAAACACATGTAAATATATTTAATCAAGAAAATTGTTTGAATTATATACTTCTAACAGGTAGCCTACATGTATTTCAATGTAGTGTTCTTTAATATCTTTATTACACTTATACATGTATACCAAAATAGAAGTGTCAATTTTCAATTTGTAGTAATAAAGACTAGCTTAGCTTAGCTTGGCTTGGCTTGGCACTTATTTTAATATTCACTCATTACAAAGGTATTGATGCAAGTACATGTAGCATGAAAGGTCCAGGCATTCATTTCGCTTCTATAAGAGTGGTCGGCTTGGAATCTGCAGGTGGCAGGTTCAAGCCCCATTGTTGCTGTTTGTTTCTGAGTGGCTAAAGTCCTTGGGTAAGATTTGAACCACGACTGTGCTTCAGTCAACCCAGCTGTATAATTGGGTACCTGATAGGATAGAGGTTGCAATGTGAATGCTTTAATCCTATGCACTTATAAAGGCAGCAATGGATTGTATGCTCCCCAAGGAGTTGAGGAAGTATAAAGGGCTGCTGTGCCGATATAGATCCATGCCAGGGGTACTAATTGTAAAGCGCTACAGAGTGGGAAAGTGCTGTATAAAAACCAACATTATTATTATCATTATAAGCACTCTCTCACGTTAGCGAGTGGTTACATCAGCAGACCGAAGGCTGGACCTTTCAGACTTGTTTACACATAATACATCATCTGTAATATTATCTGTACACGTGGATTTGTGAAGTCATACACAATTTATTTGTACCGTAGCATAGACAAACTAAGGTCCACATATATGCCTGTACACATGTACCTGTACATGTATGTATGCATTTATACAATTTACATGTACATATATGTATGTGTATGCATATATTACAATTTACATTGTACATGTATTCATAAAGACTCACTGATTTTGTTTATTTTCCTGCAAAACAAAAGTATGTAGTGACTAAAATACCTTCTAGTACACAATATACCAGTCTGGTAATTGGTAAAAATTAATCTTTGTGAACTAGCTGAAGACTGCAAAAATGCAAATTAAAAAAAAATTATTGGCATAAATATCTATGTTTACAGTGTACACATAGACAATGATATACAATTGATAGCATGTGTATGTACAATTTACATGTACACTTGTATATTTACATATTGCATGTGTACATAAATGCAGTTTACATATATAGTACAGGTATATTTAGTGTAGCTGCCACACCTTAAGTCTGTAAGGTATGCCATGATGGGACACATCGGTGAGGGCAGAATGACATGAAGTATCTTAAAGTCTTTTAGACCCTCGGGTAATTCTGCTATCTTTAAAAGTAACAACAGGTTGCATAGCACTAAAGGCACTGTTGATGGCTTACCATGGCACTAGATGATATATGTGTGCATGTACATGTATACAGTTTACATGTACACGTGTGTGCATGTGTATGTGTGTGTGTGTGTGTGTGTGTGTGTGTGTGTGTGTGTGTGTGTGTGTGTGTGCACCCTAGGGGGGGGGGGGGTACCACTTGCCAGGTCTGGTATGGGTATGCAGCCAATGCTATCAACCCCAGACCCCATTTTAGACCCATTTTGACCAAAAACCAATACCCCATTTTAGACCATTCAATTTTTTAGAAGACCCCATTGTAGACCACAATACTTAATTACCAATATGAAAATGTCAACTAGTGAAGTAGCTGGTGGAAATTCCGAGGGAAATTCCCAGAAATTTTTAACTTGTCGAGGGTTTATTATGGGGTTCTTTCCAGGACTCCATTTTAGACCAAACAAAATAAAAAATTGTGTAAAGTGGATCAAATTTTAGACTCCTTATCTCTAAAAATACAGTACCCATATTAGACTAAAGGCCAAAAAAACCCACCCCAAAGGGCAAAAACCCCCACCCCAAAGGGCAAATACCCTACCCCAAAGGGTAGCACATACACCCAATAAACAGGAGTACCCCACGGTGTGACATGTGCAAACCTTTGTATGTGTATTGTCCAGGATACATTTGTCGTACATGTAATATGTGCATACATGTATGAAGGACTGTACACACACACACGTATAAATTAATGTATTAGAACTTAATACAAATGTACATATGATGGTAATACTACACATATTATTATTGGCATAACTGATGTAATGTAGCTACGTCTATGTGTTCCTAATGAATGCACATGTAATATGATGCATAGTACATAATACATAGCCACATCACAAAGCAATATATTCCCACTTGTCAAGTAGCAGTCAATCCTAGACATTAACGTAATGCCCAATCTGATTAAAATCCGATATTATGCATTTCGCGATTTCTTTTTACATGTAACTCTTACGTTTACTGTGGTTTGTTCTTTTGTGAGTGCTTGTTACATACATCTGACACAACTCCATAGGTTTACCTGAACCCAATCTCGTACTTACGTGTAGCCAATCAGAATCCATCTTACTGTATATACATTGTACTCAACGTTCGAAATTGAAAGAAAGAACCGCCAAACAGTAACGATAACATCGGTGTCTACACTCTTTGCTCGTGTTCTTTTCGAACAGAGTGCTCTGAAGTACTGTACCTGTATGTTTTGACGCATTACGCATTCTCATTCGTGAGTGAATCCACTCAGTGCCAAGATTTGATACGGGAACGCATGTGGTTGTGTCACATGTATGTAACAAGCGTTCACAAAAGAACAAACGACAGTGAACATAACAGCCAAAAAGAAATCGCGAAGTGTAAAATACATTGGATTTTAATCAGATTGTGTAAATGCCATAACTTTCAGGCAACCAAACCTGGTATGTACAATGTATGCACAAAAGTAGTACTACATACAATTATACTATGTACATGCTGTCATCAGTAAAATATTGAATATTATCATATTAAATAAAACACATATGGTACTGTACAAAAACAATCAATATTTGACCACGCTAGAAATATAAAAAAAATGACATTTGAAGTTGGAGGACTGTTTGTACTGGTGATGAGAAAATCAATACAACTTGTAGATTCCAGCCAGGTAGTTTGCCAATCTCATGTCAGTTGTGTGATATACAACCCAATATCTTTCACCTTGTTAGAATTAGTCATTGGGTTTAGCTTTCATTAAATTACAATGCATTCTTGTAAGTGCATACATGTGTACACGTACAAATGTATCTCCATAGTCAAGGATTGATGTATTTCTACAGCTGGCATGGCAGTCAAATCATCATTTGAATACTCATATCCCCGGAAACAGGTTGTAGTTGTATATAAAAAGGGAAAAAAAGAAGCCAGGGAACATATTTTTTTTAAAGTCCATTTCCATGTAATATCTGTCCATAATACAAAGCTGTGAACTGCACCTTTCAACTTTTTCTACGTTTGGTGTACTCACATAGAAGTACATGTAGAGTAGGGAATCATGACTCGCAAGTTATCAAAATTTGGCTATCATTAGAGGGCACACTGTACTGTACATGTACAGATAATAAAGGTTTGATATAACCTGTGTAGATACTACATGAATATATAACAACCTGAGAATTAGATTGCTTTCTGAAACGGCTGATAAATTCATGGTTTGAAGATGTCATTCTGACTGAAGTGACTATCAGTATACATCAAGTTTGACAGTACGTTTTCAGTCTATTGCACGCATACACAAACCTTAATGTAAGTCAGTCACTCACTCACAGAAAGTAGTATTATTGATTCCTACTAATGCTAGAATCAGCCACCTACATGCTAGTTCTCATATTGATTAGCGGCAAGCATTGCCACATAAAATGCGGATAAAACCGTCTGTGCCTGTGAGACAAACTATACTTACTTACAAAGGAATTATTAAGTCACATCTGCGATATCTCGGTGATCAATAATACTAGAAATATTTGTATGACTTGAGTTTCAATAACTTCATAAATAAATAATATCCTTCAGGAAATAATGACGAATTTGCATAACGATGAATACATGTTCATCAATTTCTATTATTTATTGTAAAATTATCCTGAATTGTGCTCAGGAGAATTTAGTAGACTTGTTCGATTGTGAAAGAGTCACCATTTTGAACTTGATTGATTCAGAAAACATTTGGCATGCATAGAGAAAGGTATCGCATCTCAAGGAGATTGAAACCACTTGATGATAATAACTAGAGAGAATCTATAAGTGAAACGTGACTGCCCAAAGGAAACTCTTGAGAGGAAGGAAGCATGAAGAAGATACAGACAGAGTAACTACATGTACAGTATGAGGGGGTGTGTAAGGTCAAGAAGAAATGATAGTATTTGTGATAGTCTTGTAATTTGTGTTGTCATGGTTATGTGATTTGAAGTGTTTGGTTTAAAAGGATAGCCGTGATAATGAATAAAGTGGATAGATTGAAGTAGTCTAGATGTTGTACAAACCAATACTACAGGAGATTTCATCATAACTTGCAAACGCTATTAAATAATGTATCACAAGATCAGTTAGCCTGTAAGATGCAAGTGTTGTTTCTACTTATATATATATATATATATGTAATACACTCAGTGAGACTGATCACAAGGTTTCATGTTGAGATAGACACAATAAAGATAACACACAATCATTCCTTACATAGTATCTGCTCTGTATTTTGTTAATCCTCATGGTATATGTAAGGGTACCTAAGACATTAAACTGAGACCAGAACTGAGAGTCATGATCAGAAGGCAAAAAATCGCCATTTGAGACCAGTCTCAGAAGGCAATATAGCTAATAGATGTAATGTCATATTTAATACATGAAGACATATTTCATGTAGGAGTGCGTAGTGAAAGGCATACAGATGAAGGAGTAACAGCTTTGATAGAGACCTACCTGATATTATAACAAATGACTACATGAGTTAGTTGAACAGTTTCAAGTGTCGTATGTAATCACTAATTTGGTGTCTGCTTACTCGCTAACTATTCTCATACAAGTTATGATATTTAAACATAATATTTATCATGTATACATGTATATCAATGTATCATACCTGTATTGGGGACGTGACCCTTCAAGTTGGGATGTTATGCAATGTATGCTATCCTCTTGCCAATGTCAGGTAGATAACCATTTGATTCTCAACACCGACAATTAGATGTTATTCCCCAATATATTTCTTCGGTCAGCCAAGGAAAATATGAGTGACCTAAGGCAGCTTTGTCACTACGAGTCGCTAGACGAGTCAAGTGTTTTTGACGAAAAATATTGGAGAATTATACCAGCACCAATAATATCAAAGAAAACTGTTTCAATCTATCTACTGTGGACATTGATCATTCAATTATTTAATTATTCAGCGTTATGTTTTTTGGAACCATGACTAACATATTCTCCATAGTTAATTGTTGTTTCTGTTTTTGTTTTTTTAACAGATGCCCAGAGCTGACTAGCAATTATAGTATAGCTATTCCCATCTATGAAGGCATTTTGTCACTCTTTGTACTAGCAAATTTCTTCCTTGCAACATGCATGGATCCTGGCATTTACCCAAAATGTAAGTCATGATTTATTTGTTACCTTTCTATCATTTTGTTAATCACAGATATCATCATAAATATACCAATATTAGCTGTTAGCTGTCATAAAATGTTGGCATCATATTTTTAATGTTATGTTTCCCAAATAAAGTGAATTTTTTTAATTCTGTGGAATTGAATTCATGACACAAACTATTTTAATCTCAACTGTCATCCTAATAATGCATCGATGTAGCATGTCAACTGACCGTAAAAAGGTGTCATTTCTAAGGCTAAGTAACCAAAGTGATAATATTGTAATTTAGTTTGAGACAATTACAGTTAAGACGTCTATTTCAGAAGTAATTTGGTTAATTGAAATTCTTGTCACTGGTCTATTACTGTAGAAGTCATCATTGTGTCATATCAGTACATAACCCTTTGATTCAAATGATGGAATTGAAGATAAAGTGAATTTCATCAGTGGCCGCTGCATAATTCAGTTACTCTATGTGGCCACTGCAAAATTCAGTGACTTTGTGGTCACTGCTCAGTTCAGTGACTCTCTGTGGCCACTGCTAAATTTTTTGTCAGATGTGGGAAGTAGCGATCACCTGGAACAAACAATGCAAAGCGTTACAAACAACGCAACGTAATTCAAGAAGAACATCAAGACAAATCTGTTTGCAAGAGCTTTCTCTATCTTTTTTACATTGATCTACTATTGTTCCTGTTCAGCGCCATAGAACATCGTATTGGATTTTGGCGCTATGCAAATTCTTTTGATTGATTGATTGATTGATTGATTGATTGATTGATTGATTGATTGATTGATTGAAAGCATTGAAAACATTGAAGGGTCGGTTTCTTTCCAGTGAGGCCCTCATACATCAAATCAACAATCACGCAAAAGTCCACCTATAAAATTCTAAAATACATTAAAATATAAAAATACACACATTGTGACATTATACCTCCAGATGTATAAAGTAAAAGTTAGGCAGAAAAATTGTCTCTGTCAAAGTTTCAGCATGCTTGCCACATCAGCCTTTCAGGTTCATACATATACGGTAGTTCTCCAGGGTTCCATAAATTAATCATCATCATCATATTTGATGTCCAGTGAGGCAAATGGAACCATTAGGGGAAAGGTATTTGTGACCCAAATTGAAGAAATTATGTTTGCCATGCATGGTTTGAAAATCAATGGAGCCTTAGTGTCCGTAGTGCAGTTTCAAACTCATGTATGGTTTCGAAAATCAATGGAGCCTAAGTGTCCGTAGTGCAGTTTCAAACTCATGTATGGTTTCGAAAATCAATGGAGCCTTAGTGTCCGTAGTGCAGTTTCAAACTCATGTATGGTTTCAAAAATCAATGGAGCCTAAGTGTCCGTAGTGCAGTTTCAAACTCATGCCTGGTTTTGAAAATCAATGGAGCCTAAGTGTCCGTAGTGCAGTTTCAAACTCATGCCTGGTTTTGAAAATCAATGGAGCCTAAGTGTCCGTAGTGCAGTTTCAAACCTGATGGGATTTGCTAAGGATTGATGTATTACCACTAGTCACCCAAATAGTGTAATCTATCATCACATGTAATATCAGTTTTTATGTAGTATTGAATACAAACAATTCATTTTAAACTCGTGGTCGTATATCATCATTCTAATTTGGATATCTGACGTCTCATAATGTAGAGTTTATTTGAAACAAATGACTGATTTTGAGCAATATACATGTCATAGTATACAACATACATCAATATTAATGAAACGTTATTGCATATTATATGATTGATGATAATGCCAATTTGTTGTACATATGTGGAGTAATATTATACTTTTCAATATAGTACTAGTAGATTTGTTTATTACTGCTGCGTGTACTCGGGGTAGAGCATATATTTGTTTCAATTTTGTCTAAATTTATATTGCATGTTAATTTATCATTGCTGGTAATCAAAGACATAGTTGAGTGAACTGTAGTTGAACACAAAGTTCATGGGTCAAATATAACACAAACTGTACCAGTCATATTCAAAGGTGCTACATTTTGTGTATAGCGCCCTCAGTGGTTAAAAAAGGACTTGTCAGTTGAACGTGATTCCTTGCTACACTGCAAATACTACAAGGGGTAGACTACAAGAAGTATTTGCTTAATAATGTATGTTGAGAACAGACATTTTTGCATGCACATTATAAAACCAAAATGGATATTTTTTTAGCATTTGATGAAAATAGCATCCTCAAACTTAGCAGATGGCAGAAGGGATGTTGTCCATACAAGTAACTATGTGTGTCCTTTATGACAAAGTGTCATGGCAGTGTTGTGTGAGGCATACAAATGATGGCATTAATGACATACTATTGTCCAATGTTTGTTTTTTTTGTGCAGCACCTGGAGATGAAGATAAAGACGATGATTTCAAAGCTCCTCTTTATAAAACAGTAGAAATTCAGGGTATCCAAGTGCGGATGAAATGGTGCACAACATGTAATTTTTACAGACCGCCGAGATGTTCACATTGTAGTGTTTGTAATAATTGTATAGAGGTAAGGATAAAAGACAAGTTGTCTGTACTCAGTGTCGATGTCCACAACATTATTCTGTTGTAAGGGGCCACATCAAAATATCAATGTAAGAGAAAAAATGAATTCTTTTAGTTTTTCCTCAGACCCCTTCTATAGTGTGCCCTCTAATGATAGCCAAATTTCGTTGTTGTGGGTCAGTATGATAAAAACTGGCATTTCTTGTGAGTCACCACATAGTAAGAGATAGGGGAACACCAAACTTTGGTGCGTCACTAGAATAGAAATTGTGTGTGTCAGTGGCACGTCAAATTGGCTTGGAGGGCACACTGCCCTTTCACTCCTTTCAAACTTACACATAACTTACAAAATGTTCTATACGTGAAAGAAAAATGTATTCCCCATTCACTGTTCAATATACCGTAGGTGCATGCCATGGGCACATATTGCATCATGGGAGTCAGTAGACATGCGCACGATAATAGCAAAACATAAATTATCCTTGGTTGTTTTATATGTAGGTAATAAGTGCTTTAGGAGTCAGGACAATTTATATTCAGAATTTGCATATACAGATATGAAAATACACAGTTTCTTGACATTACAGGTTTAGGTAATGATTTGGTGATTTCATTCATCGACTTATAAAAAGTGAAAACTTTTTATTGATGATATGTTTGTGTTTGTGTTTTGCAGAGATTTGATCACCATTGTCCATGGGTTAATAATTGTGTTGGAAAGAGGAACTACAGATATTTCTTCCAGTTTCTATTGTCTCTGACAATACACATCTTTTCAGTATTTGCATTTACCCTAGTCTATGTACTAGATAACACAGACAATTTAGCAACACCACATAATATCATATGGTATCCTTTTCACTATTTTTACTAACCATCTAACAGGGCTCAAAATTAACAGTAGTCCAGTGTCCACAGACTACCAATTCTTGTCATGGGGCTACCATATTTTGCAGCTGGTAGCCCACTCAGGCTACCACTGATTATGCGATGATTTAAAAGATCGAAGATTAACAGACATAAAGTATTTTTTATAAGACACTTATTTCCAATAGAGGAACTCTGTTTTTAGTTCAGGAATATGGGACTATTGGTCACCATCCTTGGAACTACCGTGTTCAGCCTGCTAGGACTACCAAAGAAAAAAAGTTAATTTCAAGCTCTGATGGGTTCTTCTACAGTGTATCTGTGTGTTCGTCCACAGCTGTTGCTCTCTGCCATGCCTCGGTTTAGTGTTAGTCCTCCCCAGATGGGAACCTGCCAGATGCAAGCCCCAGCTCGGACTGTTAGAATGATTCTAGCCATCCATCTGCAATTGTTTCTCTGTCGTTCCTCGGCCAAGTGTTTGCAAATATTGCATAAAAAGTGATGTCCCATTTCATGTTTGTATATTGATATAATGTCAATTTTAGTATGTTGAACTTAGCTGAATGGTGACCAGTTTTGTGCAAACATTCACTATTTGTGCAATATTTTGGAAATTATAATGCATAGTGACTTGAAATTTTAATAATATGAATCATATTTTTTGTGATAAAAAATAAGAGGGGTACATTCCTTAACTTAAGTTACTCTTCAGTATAATAAACATGGTGATCATAGGGTTATGTGCAGTACCAGTGGTAGGCTTAGCAAGTTTTCACCTTGTGCTGGTGTCTAGAGGAAGAACAACAAATGAACAGGTATGTACAGTATCTTCTAGTATTTTATCACCTGCAAAAAGCTATATAAAAAATGTGTAAAAATTGTCATTATACTTTAACAAACATTGTCCACATTTGATTAATATTTTGCAGTGTATTCAGTTTCAAACACAGACTTGGTCAAAGTTGTTTCACATTGATTTTTCAAGTAGGAGGCCATGATAAAATTGTTTTATAAATTAAAAATCCAAAATATATACCAAATCGTCATCCATATGGCCACTCTAATACATTAGAGTGTTTTTTAGACCATCAACTTTTCCATGTTGACTACAGGTACCAATAACATATACTATGCTACTTTGACAGGTGACTGGTAAATTTCATAGTGGTCACAATCCATTTACTAAAGGGTGCAGGAATAACTTTTCAAGTGCATTGTGTAGTCCACAGTATCCAAGGTAGGACTTGTTACTTTCAGTCATCAGATGCTAACTATTTTTAGGGTGATTGGTTGTGATATGGTGATTCAATGGAGTGATGGGTGATAACATATAATGTATGAAGTGACTTTGTACAAGCCAAGATTATTATACAGAATATTTTTTTATCACAACTAAACAGTAGTACTATGTAGACATGACAGATTTTTTTTGGTACAATTTTCACTATAACTATGTTGTAGTTTGTCTTGTCACCATGGTAATTGATTTAAAAGATGCAGCTGAGGACAAAATATCATTTGTTTGCCAAAAAAAAGTGTACTGTTTATCCATTGAACTAGTAGAGCACTTCTGTAACTATTTGGTTTAAATGTTGGAGCATACCATAAGTACATTTTTTTTGCTTCACTTCCTGTTTGTTCTTGTGTTACAGTTACATGAAACATGTAAAGAGGAAGAACAAGACATTGTCTGTGAGGGCAGAATACAGACCTACACCAGTATCAGATAGTCAAGTTAACCTTAGGATAGAAGGCAATGGATTGCCACCTAAACCTAGAAATGATATATATAAGGTATGTATACTCAAACTAAGACGGCTCTCATGTGAGAATGAATATTTTTTTAGACTCTGGCTTCATAGTTACAAAATGAAAATTTCTACTGGATCAAACATTTCTTGAAAGCAAATCTCTAGTTTTTGCAGACATTTCATCAGTCAAGGGGAGTTCGACAACAAACAATTCCAATGTTGTGTTTGGAACCAAAAGTTTACTTTTATAGAATAGTTAGTTCCTACTTCAATCTTACCCAATTAATCAACTGTACATCAGATTTCAATATCTTAAAATTATTTTCGTGTATGTTTTTCATGTTCTCTTCTTCATGATGTGATATTATTCTAGGGTGGTTTCATTTTTTAGTCCAGAGAAACACCAACATGACTAACAAACAAGCTTGTGATTCATCACTGATAAGTTATGATAGAGCACTTTTCAAAGTTATGATCTGAGAGGCCTGCGTAGAGTTATTAATTCAATCAATGGATTGAACTAATTTACCGTTACTCCATAATTAGACATTTGTCTCGTTACTTTTGGGGGGGGGGGGGGGCATTGAAGTTATTGATATATTTCAGCTGAATAATGAAAACTGAGGAATGATAAATTCCCTTTACAGTGTGGAGGTTGAATTAATGAAATCTGTTTCTTTTTTTTTGATACATTTGACTCAAGTGAAAATACTTGCATCGTATGTACATACATACGTACGTACGTACGTACGTATGTACGTACGTACGTACGTACATACGTATGTACGTACATACATACATACATACATACATACATACATACATACATACATACATACATACATACATACATACATACATACATACATACATACATACATACATACATACATACATACACACATGTACATACATACATACATACATACATACATACATACATACATACTTACATACACAAACACACAGTATCAAGCAAGATACACAGGAGCCATTACACAGTGTTACACGCTGTTGCGATAGCCAGTTAGTCGTCTGAAACAGCATGAAACACTGTGTTAACGGCTCCTGTGCATCTTGTTATTTACACTGCTCTACATACATACATATGTATTGAGTACTGTTTACTCCAGCATAGATATTTTGTATATACTGAGTTTACACACACACACACACACACACACACACACACACACACACACACACACACACACACACATATATATATATATATAATTACACACATTGTAAATAAAAATAGTAAACTATTACAAAGGTAGCTACACAATCACCAGAAACAGTCATGTTATGGGAATTATCAGAGTATCAAAGCTTCTCTGGTTAAACGTTTCTTCTTTAGTGTAATGATGTGCTCACTTTGCAAACTTAAACCTCTCAATAAATGGTAACCACAATGTGATGTGATCTGCAGCTGCCTGGAAATGGGAGGTAGTGTGATAAATAATCTGACTTTAATATCAGTAGTGCTTGTTGTATAAATGACAGTGCTTACCGGACTGGAAACAAATGCTAACGGAAACCCTTAGAATGTTACTCCTGTGTATGTAGCAAGCAAGTTTGAAATTAAAATACTGCTGGTATGTTGCATGTATCGTAATGGACATAGAAACACAGAATAAATTTGCATATGCTAATCACAGCATGAGCTTATTTGCATGCCACTCTCATCTCTCACCAGACACCCTTTTTTTCCTATCTAACTTCTTCTTGCAGCCTGAGACCAACCATGCGGGCTCCTCAATTAATAGATACTCTGATAGTAGTAACAGTACATGTAGTGCAGAACATCAAGCACTGGATTGTGAAGCTACACCACCGCCAATGCCTAAAACTTCACCAAGAGCTTTTAACGAGATTCAAGAAATGGCTCGCTCCAAGTCTGACAGTGCCCAGCTCGCTATGTCTGTTTCACCAGCTAAGAATAATATTCACCAAGGCTATTCAAGTGCCTCTGATATTTTACAGAGTCCCAGTTCTCACCGAAATCGAGACAGAGTGATGTCTCCTAGAGAACAGTCCTCCGAGTTCAGCAGGAGCAGTGACTCGGTAGCTAACAGGCCTAATACTGTGATTGTGAAAAAACATTCCACAACATCATCAGAACAATTAAGTACGCCGAGGTCACCAAACAGTCCTATGAGTGGGAGCGGCTTTCTATCACCAACATCGCCAACCGCTCATTCTGATTTCCCTAGACAGCCTTCGCAAACAAGCGTGGCGTCTTCAAGCTCACGGACTTCGGGTTACGATCCGGCCAGGATGCGAAGGCCGATCTCTTTCATTACAGCTCTAGAAATGAGTGAGGAAGCTGACCACATGAAAACTAAGCAGGTTAGAAGTAGTAATGCCAGCGGTGTTGGTCGCGGTGGTGCTAGCACAAGTGGAGGTGGAAGATACGGAACTAGTAACAGTAGTAGCAGATATACAACAAACACACCTATGCGTAACCAAGTTACATCGCCCAACGAAAACAACAAACACTTTGATGGTCCTTATGAAATATCTGTATAAAAAAATGGGATTTATTTACAGTACTTAAAGTCTTACACAAAAAACAGCATTCTGCAGGGAGATCTGTCAACAGATTTTCTTGACTATTTCTATCAGCCATTATGTCAACCATGTATTGTATATATTATTGTATTGCTACTCTTAAAAACCGTAGAGGTAATGAAAACATTGTTGTGTAAAAAATAAGACATTTAACATGCATGTCACTTGCGAAAGCAGTTACTGTGATTTCGTGGGCGATTTGTAACAACAACTCCAATGTATGTTTACCTTATTATGTTTTAAAGAAACATAGTGTGCAATCTAAGTTTGATTATTGATGCTACATCTCTGCCACTAGAGGGCGCTCATTAATTTCCAATTTATGCTATACCTTGTCTACTGACCTGTGTACCATGTTTTAAATAATAACTATTATATCTGCCCATATCAATAATTCTTGTTGACATTTAAAGTAAATATGACATTTAACATCCCAGATGTTTGATATTAATAACATGATGTTTGACAGTAAGTGATATGGGACTTTCAACTTCATATATTTATGCTAATATGCAGAGACCATGGATGTGAATGTCTCCTAACACTAAAGTCATGGAATACAAGAAGCAGTTGGCTGTGTATTTTTTTTTTCACATATCTCTTTGAATTCCTCGGCAAACTTATATGATAAATCAATTATTACCTAGTATCACCTCTTCGTTCGCTCGTTTGTTTGTTTGTATCACTATTGATACCACTTCTGCATCTTCTGCCTTGAGTCACTATGCAGAATTGGCACGCAGGGGGGTGATACAAACTAAGCTGTGATATCACAATTTTGGTATTTTAACAGACAGCCCAACAATCAACTCAGCAGTGTCACATATCTTTTCATTTAGACGAAAAAAAATGATAGAATATTTTCAGATCGAGAAATTCATTGACACAGATTTCCCGATCTGATTTATTTCTCTGCAGCAACCACAAATAGAATTGTGTCAAAGGTCATGTCAAAGGTCATAGAAATGTTACTAGGATATAGAAGTTGATCTGTTCTCAGTTCACCACATGCTATGACTCTAACTGTGTATAGGGTAATTTGTGTACCTGTTTAGTCCAGTGTTTGTCAATCAGCACACGCACTGTCCAACTATCAGAGATGCTTTGTTATCTCAATTGTGTCATTACCATCATTGTATGTATTGTCACAGTATCTGGTATTCTGAACAGTATGATTATGTGGAATATATTTTTATTGTAATTTGTTATATACACATGTACTCTTGTGTGATTGTATGAATTATTTGATCATTGTGAGTGGGCTCTGATCTTTTTTTCACATTAACTGTTCAATAATCTGAAGTATTTTGCCATCTGAAACAGTTTGGATGTCTGAAGTGTTAAGATATCTGAAGAGTTTGGATATCTGAAAATTTGGATAACTAAGTTTGGATACCTTAACAGTTTGGATATCTGAACAGTTTGGATTACTGAAGTATTTCAATATCTGAACAGTTTGGATATCTGAATTATTTCAATATCTGAACAGTTTGGATATCTGAATTATTTCAATATCTGAACAGTTTGGATATCTGAATTATTTCAATATCTGAACAGTTTGGATAACTGAACAGCTTGGATATCTGAACAGTTTGGATATCTGAACAGTTTGGATATCAGAAGTATTTCAATATCTGAACATTTTGGATATCTGAAGTATTTCAATATCTGAACAGTTTGGATATCTGAAGTGGTTCAATATCTGAACAGTTTGGATATCTGAAGTGGTTCAATATCTGAACAGTTTGGATATCTGAACAGTTTGGATACCTGAACAGTTTCGATGTCTTAACAGTTTTCATATCTACACAGATTGTATATTTGCACTGTGGATATTTGAACAGGGGGCCTGTTATCTTAACACAGTGGCAATCACTGACCAGACAGACATTCTTGTTTGACCTACAAGCTGATTCTATACCATAATTTATTTTTCTCCAAAACTGCTGCCTTAAATTTCATTACAAGCTTTCACAAAAAACTGATGTGAATCTTTGAATGTCTATGGAAATGACAGTATGAATCCCATGGAACAAAGCAGAACAAAATATGAATATTTACAGACTTTCTGTCAACAGAGAGTTTATCACAACAATGGTGAAATGATAATGTCTTCCGTGACTTAATGTAATGTAAATATAATCCTATGAAGCGTAACCATAGTTATTTAGTGACAATGTGTCAAACAAGTGTTATTTCATTGCTATATTCTGCTTCAACAGTTTTCACCAGATGTGTAGATATATTAACCAATAGGAATTGACCAGATGTGTACATATTAACCAATGAAATAAATCAGATGTGTACATAATAACCAATAAGGAGAGACTGGATGTCTACATATTAGCCAATAGGAATAGACCAGGTGTGTACATAATAGCCAATGAGACGAGACTTGATGTCTACTTAGCCAATAGGAATAGACCAGATGTGTACATAATAGCCAGTGAGACGAGACTGGATGTCTACATATTAGCCAATAGGAATAGACCAGATGTGTACATAATAGCCAATGGGACGAGACTGGATGTCTACATATTAGCCAATAGGAATAGACCAGATATGTACATAGTAGCCAATATGAATTCAGATTAATGTATCTAGTAGCTGAGAACCAAAGTTGTAATGAACCACTGTCACCCTCTTGTGCTATGTCAGGTTTATTTTAAGACAAATGATATGTTGGAAATGTGTAACCATATCAGTTTCTTTCAATAGAACAGTAACTAATTTGAAGTGACATGAAGCATTTGCAAAGATTTTCATAGATGAAGGAACCATTTGAGTGCTACATGTTTAACAACCAATCAGAATGAGCCTTATGTGAGTACTTCTTGTTTAACAACCAATCAAAATGAGCCTTATATGAGTGCTACATGTTTGAAAACCAATCAGAATGAAACTTATGTGAGTACATGTACTTCATGTTTAAGAACCAATCAGACTGACCGTAATGTGAGTACTTTGTATTCAGCAACCAATCAGAATGAGCCTTATGTGAGTACTTCATGTTTAACAACCAATCAGAATGAACATTATCATATGCTTAGGGAATGATATACCAGTAACCAAATGTTTCCCTGAAATTTCTTATTCTGTCACCGGATACTTCCTACCACATAGCTGATATTTCCTATACATAAACAAACAATCAAACAAAACCAATTTCAAATAATGTCTTGATGAGAAAACTGTATCCAAAGATGTGGATGTTAAAGTATATAGCATCTTCTAATAAATGGTGTCCAATTGGAGCCAAGCGATGTAGTGGAATTAAAAGCTGTGAAACTGCCAAATTAGGAATATAGTGGTAATGTAAACAAAACAGAAATGTTTTTTGTAGTCTTTTGGTTTTAGCACAGCTGAACCCTTAGTTTGGTAGTAGTGCAGGCATGGTAAAGGTGACTCTGTTTTTTTTCTGTTTCTCATTACCCTACCGACCCAAATTTTCAGCTCCAACATCAAAATAAAAATTAAGAAACTTTTGCCTGCCCTTAATATTAGTATTTTGTAGAGCAGAGCCCTCTCTGGCAAGAATAAGCAAGTGTCTGAACTGTCGACCTCATCTACAGTCATGGCGGCGATGATGACACTTGTTCATGAACAGAGCAGTTCTTCATGACAGAAGATATTCATGTAGGGGGCCTGAGAACATGTCGATTGTGTAGAGAAGCTGGGAAAGGGCTTGTTACCAGGAATCCATTAAAAGAGAAGACAGAGAGGAGGAAACGGAGAAAAATGTGAAGATGATTTTTTTATAGATTGAATGAACCCGTCATTGCTATGAAAAAGTAATGAGAAAAATAGGGTCACCCTAATGTGTCTGTCTGTTGGTTAATCTGAGTGTTTGTGTATGTGTGGAAGACATGACTCTGTGTAATGCAATTGCAAGTTGACTTCACACTCCTTGTTATTTTGTTCAACCTGTATATAAAGCTATAATACTTGACTTGAAACACCAATGCATTGTAAATTGTCGAAGCTACTTTTATACAAGGAAAGAGTGGCCCCCACTTTGATACTACCGTAATGAATATCATTCTATCCTATTGAAATACATGTGTGTGTGTTTCACCTCCCGATAGCGATGGTATGAATTACATAGATACGATACATCATGTAAACAATTGACTCCTACTAGTAAGGATGTTATTGTGTGAACACATCAAACCACTGGAAGTACACTTAAAATAAGGACTATTTGAATTGTTTATCACCTTATCCATTCAGTATTTAACCCCTCCCCAATCATTGAAACCCCCTCTCCATTCACCAAGCCACATATCCCCTCCCCTCCTACATTAATGAAACCATATATCCCCCTTCCCATCAATCAAACAGCATCACTCTCCCCACCATTATAATGTTAATATTTTATGATTTATTTCCCACACGGTAACAACAATGTTTATTGTGCTTTGAATATAAAAGTGTGTTTTTATTTTCCACTGCTTGTATATATTTACATTCAGATATTGTACTTGTGTTATTTTTTGCTAAAAAACTAATTTTTTGGCATCCACTTTAATTTGCTGATAGGTACTTATGATGAAGTCTAGTTTTGTGAAAGGATTTTATTTTCACAGAACTGTAGCATAAACTATGTGAATATGATAATATTAGCAACGTGATCATGACCCTTCCTCACAGGGTAAAGATCACAAGGGGGCAGTGCATAGAGAGTTGAGTTGGTTATTCTATAAACCCTGTAGTGATTGGGTAACGGTTACAAGGAGGCACTGCTTAGGAAGAGTGAACCAATTCATGCTAGGGGTAGCCATCTTGGAATTATGAACTCGGGGATAAAAACTGTTAAAATTCCTTTTATAACATGTCATAATTGTAAGGTTGTCATTGTCAAGTGGGTAACATGTTATCAGTCTTAAAACATGGGGATATCTTTTGACAACAATATTCCTAATTCTGTAAATTCCTTTTGTGAACAAATGATGCATATGTGAAATTTGATGAAAATATTTTGTGGAAGAATTAGCTATAGCGAGTATGCTAGTATGCTGCATGTTTGCTGTAATGTTCAAAATACTCCGTGGAAATATAGATACTTGTGGTTTGAGGAGCATAATGTAATGGCCGACTGTAGTTTCAAAGTTTCTCAGATATTATTTTTTACAAAATAGATCAAAGTAAAGAAAATGTAAACATTTTGAAAAAAAAGTTTGAAAAAATTTATTTTGTGTACATGTACAGTCTCTTAGTGAGATGATGTTATAAGAATTTCATAATTGTGTTATGAATGAAACACAACTCAGTGCAAACTTTTTGATTTTATTTACCTTTTTTTTCTTTATTGTATAAGAAATGAATGAGGTGATAATGTACATACTTTGAGATACAATTTCTGTATTGTGGTTTGCACAGGCATTTTATCTTGTGAAAACAAAAGATTCCTAGCAGCAAATATCAAATCATAAAGCTAGATATTCTGTAAACGAAATCTATAATGCAAATATGAGAAATACAAGGTATCCCAACTGATAGAAATTGTAATCTTGGACAATGTTAAATATATAAAACAACTCAAAAATGTTCAACTTAAAACAGCAAAAATATTAACCAAGGTTTTGATGTTAAAACGACAATTTGTGTAGGACAGGTGCAATGAAATGTGATTTGTGTTGTGGACGTACTTTTCTGCAGGAAATATTAAACAGATACATCCTTGTATTTGTGTGTTGTAGCATTATTTCATTCTTTCTGGGGACAACGGGTCTACTCATTTCTGTGTCTTATGGACCAGCCCTTATATTTATTAAATCTGCCCCAAAAAATAGAATAAAATGATGCCCTCTATGGCTAGGTCAGGAAAAAGCCAACAGCATTGTAATGGGACATGTATTTAAAGAGTTCATGCCAGGGTATGTGAAAATATCTGGCTGTTCTTGGACAGTCCTATCTCTTACACCCACTCAGTTTCAATCAAACTTGGCACAAATATCAGATACTGTAAGGGACATGTTTATGTCACATTTATGATATTGACCTTTGACATTACTGTAGCCATGAAAAGATATCAGGGTGGATTTTCCTGTCGACATTCACTAGTAAATAATTCCTTCCCACGACTAACATGTAAAAAAAATACAGAGTAAATGGCTTATTACCACAATTGAGTGAAAAGTTCACTCTTCACATGAAACTATTGAAAAAGAATTCTTGTAGTACCTCAATTGCATTTCATTTTATTTCGTTCCTCTTTCCGTTATTTTATGCAATTAATCAACAATTTAAATGTTGTGATGGAGTGGGTACAAGAATGTTATTGTATATATCGCCCTCAATGAGCAGTATTATCTGAATTTTATCCTTTTATTTTTACTAACAAAACGATCAAATATCAGCAATCGTTGCTGTATACAAATGGTGGAGGGAGTATGCTCGCAGCTTCATTTGCATTCCAAGAACTCTTTTTTGAGCACGGCTGAACTGATGTTCAGTAATGTTGTAGGTATGATGGAATGTACATATGTATGTATTTAAAACTGCAGGATCAATTGCCTTATTTGGTTGGACGTGTATAGTGCAATTTAAATTAAAGGTGACTGTATGAGGAGTGCTTGGAATAGATAAGCAGTGTTGATATAAAAATAACTAAGCGCAAAAAATACTCTGTAGATTGTTCTGAAACTTGAGTGTGTTCCTATGGGGTTGCTTTAATTATGCGATTTTAAAGCGCGATTTGCACGTTAAAAAAACGAACTGACTTTTAAAACCGCTCCCCCCCCCCCTCGGGGGGGAATTTAATACGTTTGCCCTGCGCCAGTTTTACAAAGTAAAGTATAAATCGATAGTCACGAACCGTATCAATTTCAAATAATCTATGTCATTCTCGTATACAGGAAACAGGTTGACCACGCTCACCGTCTGCAGTCTGCCAGGATTCTTACCATTCCAAGATAGACTTTAGGGATTGGTCAGTTCATATTCGGTTGGGGTGGGTCAGAATGGTGCATGTGGTGCGATACTATTTCCGCTGTGACAAACTTTCTAGCCTTCGTGTTTTGCTGTCAATATCATTTAATAATAAGGATGTACACCCTCAAGTCGTTTTCTTTGGAACCATTTGTATTAATAAACTCAATATTTTTTTCATTCAGTAGTTAAAAATAAAAACCAACCACATAGATCATTAGAAAGTCGCATTCACACCCTAATTCAGTACAGATTCTGTGAATTTAAGGCCATACTCCTCAAAACAACACTATCAACACAGACACATTTGATTTGTCATAATGATATTTAAAGACCATACGGTTCAAATATTCTGTACTCAACTGCACCAAATTTGTACTTGCCCTGGTTTGGCGCCCGACCAAAAGATTGACGAGATCAAACTTTTTGGGAAACAATTGTGAAAGGTTTTGATACACTGTAGATTATCACCAGCATACATTTCTCTCTCGTTTTCTACGATCTCTCTCTCTCTCTCTCTCTCTCTCTCTCTCTCTCTCTCTCTCTCTCTCTCTCTCTCTCTCTCTCTCTCTCTCTCTCTCTCTCCCCACCCCCCTTGTAATTACTGAAGGCTCCCTTAGCAGTAAGTGTAATATGATGCCTAGGGCAAAGTTCTCCTACACAACTGTTGTGTAGACTTCAGCGAATGTCTATTTGACAGCTGTCCTATAAATACACGCCATACAGGTCAAACGACAAAAGATCTTATAAATATCTACCGTATACGTAGTCTCTGAAGCAGTGTCAACCGTTTCAAGACAAGACACAAGTCAGACTTACAAGATCTCGTCCACATGAAAACATCGATATAAATACGACAAACTACCTTGAGGCCACCCCACTGAAGTATTGTCACTACTTCGTGTCATCAGTGACAGTGGATATCTTGGATACAAACGTAACGGATCAGGTAAACGAATTCACACTACATCATCTAAGCTTACCGTTTAGTGATATATCGAAACTAGCTATTATATGAAGGAACATCTATTTCGTTCAGCAGTTCCCTTTTTACTTTTAATCATGTGTATGATAACATAACAAGTTAACAAAATTCAGTGACTTGGATGATTCTGATTCTACGCTTAGCCGAGTAGCTAGTGCTAGGTATGTTGAATGACAATAGCGTCAACCGAGTCAAGTCATTAATCTGCTCAGCATCAATGGTTGTTAGTTATTAATAGTTTTAAACTATTGTTGAAGGCTATCTCCATGGATCTGCTTCGCTGGCTATGCCTGCAGGTTAGGTTTTACAGTGGTAGCTTCTCGCCTCAAACTGTCGAAATACACAAGAGGATGACGATAGATTTGGAGTGTGTTGTGCATTATCATATTTCATACATTTTGCTTCGGATCAAAGGCTAGATGAACTATAGGTTACATAGTCCAATAACAACAGAGTGTACTGTGGTATGCTTCTCGCAAACATGGATATAACTTATGTCAAGGAAGTACTATAATCCACTATATATGTATATTTTACACATGTCGGGACACTAATTTACGCCTGTCACAGTGTCAACTTGCTGAATATGATGCGATTCAGCTACGCTCGTTTTTAGGAGCGAAGGTAACAGATGGTAGCATTAGCCAGGTTACGACCCCAGGTTACGACACACTAGTTTTATTAAATTCCTCACCGGTGTACTCGTATATTTTACCCATTCATAGTGAATCCTGTAATATTAAGAATACCCTGGTTTCCAAATGTACATCAGTGACTATTCTTTGTAAGCGATTAAAATTCCAAGTGTTTTGAGGAACGTCGCGCGCAACGAAGGAATCTCAAATTGAACTAACAAGACAGACAGTCATTATATACATTATAACACCACCATACACATTACAACCAAAAACCGTTGTTTCCTTTCTCTGCTTGAATCCTATCTCATAGTAGTTCCGAACTCAGAATGAAAATAATTTTCCTCGTCGTATATTTCACCTGAATCACTCAATCTTCAGATACCGAGTTCGGAAGATGTAATTCCAGAGCAATGAAAAACGTTATGACTGTAATTTGAAATTTCTTCGTCTTTTAATTTAGCATCTAACTAGAAAAAGAGCATGTGAAACCATTAATAATATAATCATACAATGTTCTACTGAACGATGGGATAGATGAAGACAATATATAATTCTAAAAAATGTAAGAGGTTCACATATTCCCTTCTCTAGACGTGCTACGAAGCCTTAAAACGTGTTCCTCGTCGCAATATTTTTGCAACCATATCACAGAGTGCGAAGGTCGACATCCATACAAATCTCTACTCCTAGTCTGAGACTTGAACAAACAGTAGTACTGCACTACACAATAATTTTAGAGACTTGACAACGTTTGCATCTATAGGCCTATAGATTTATTTGACTACGGTATTGTGAGTTTTTATGTCAGAAGCAGTTGAGTGAAGGGAAAACGTAAAATATTTTGTTGCGAGAACAAACAAACTGTTCATGAACTCGTAAATGGTGGTATGAGTAAATGTTCCATTTACTATCTATTTCTTTGTTTCTTTAATCATTTGTCAATTCTTTTAGTTTGTTTGTTTGTTTGTTTGTTTGTTTGTTTGTTTGTTTGTTTGTTTGTTTGTTTGTTTGTTTGTTAATTAATGAATTTATGTACTATGACTTTATTTCATCAGCCGTCTGAAATGAGACCACGCGAGATTATCAAACTACTCCTGACGTCACTCGTGATCGTGGTATTTGCATCTTTCACTATACAACTGGTGTATACTTTACGGGGGAAAATTCGAAGTAAGTCAGAATATCTCACTCAACGAAACCAGCTTCTAAGGACCATAAAATACCTGAGAGTTAAGTGAGGAGCTAGGCATACTAAATGTAGTTATAGAGAGTTGAGGGCCCCTCAACTCTCTATGATTTAGTATATCATTTATACCTGTAATAGTTGCGAGACTACTGAAAATTACCTGAATATAAGCTTACTATTGGAAATGGATTTCTGACTAACACCAGATCCAAAATATTATGGCTACATAATCATATACAGTTAATGTTTATATAATCGTGTTATTTAAAGTATATGTATTGCAGTCTAATTGCCTGATTCTATCTTGGGAGTCAGTCAAAGAATACATCCATGTATTGCTGTAATAACATTCAATTCAATCACATTTCCATTATTTTTTTTTAAATTTTCTCCAGATATTAGACACAGAAAATCGTTTGCACATTCGTCATCAGATATTACAACTTACATGTAAAAACGTATAACTTAAAACATTGCGGTAAAAATAGAAACAAACACTTTAAACAGTGCTACTCAGAATTAGTTACTGCTAATGGTAAGATTGATAAGCGCAAATCATGTTCTTCTAAGCCCCAGTGGATCAAGGCCCAAGGGTGAGTGATTTTCAAGACGAGCAAGTCAAACGCAACTCGAAATGCCCTAATTTTCATTTCATTTCATTTCCATGTATTGATTTAAGGAAAATATGGTGGCCAACTCGCACTGTCGATTGTCAGACAACGGGTGGTGGCAGCCGACACCGATGGATTTGATACTGCGCGCCGAGCTCCAAATATTGATGTGCAATTGCAACAGCAAAGTAATGAGCCGATCAGAAATTTTGATGGTTTGATGAATGATGACGTCGAAGAAGGAACCATAAAACAGAAAAGCAGACATTACAAAGTACATGATGATAAAAACGAATATGGATTTAGGCCAGTTTTTGAAAACGACTTTCCGGGAGAACGTTTCTTGAAAAAAGCTCCAAATCTTGGCCTTAACGCACAGGAAGCGAGATTAGGATTAAGTGAAAGTAAACTTGTCAAAAACGAAAATCCCCTACGTCAAAATGTTGTACATACTAGCAAGAACGCTACTGAACGGGGGCTATTAGAGGATTACTATCGACGAAGAGAACTGGCCAGACAACAAACACGAGAAGATGACAGTAAACAAGGCAAACACGTTCATTTGCGAAACGATCATTTGAGAAAAATGTGCGAACGTTTGAAGAATCATTCGACTGATAGCATTAATGCTTACAAGAAGATGTTCTTGGTAGATCATGGTAATAAATTCCTATATTGCATGACACCAAAAGTTGGCTGTACGAGTTGGAAGAAGGTTCTCCTCGTATTAAACGGTCAAGCAAGTTCTACTGAGGGTTTGTCGCACGACTTTGTACATCGTAATAACTTGTATGAAACGCTTCTTCGATCTCCAGACGATGAAATAAAACGCGTCTTTGGTTCTTACTATAAATTTATGTTTGTTAGGCATCCATTTGAAAGGATCCTCTCTGCTTACCGCGACAAATTTGAAAATCGTCGGAAAGGAGACGAGTTCTTCCGTGAGTATGGTAAAACAATCGTCACTCTTTACCGCGAAAATCTTTTATCGGAGGACACAATTGAAGAGGGCCTCCCAAGCTTCAAGGAATTTTTGCAGTATTTGGTGGACAAACGATTTAATGGGGCGTACACGGACGAGCATTGGACACCATTAACTCGGCTGTGTCAACCCTGTCAAGTACACTACGATTTTATCGGCAAATATGAAACTATGTTGGAGGATGCACACTACGTGTTGAACAAAATTGGAAGTGCTAAGGAAGTGACATTTCCAAATATTGGGACGCATGTTACGAACAGCTCACATCCTTCAATGTTTGAGAAATATTACAGTGCAATTCCTCAAGATTTACTAAAAGAAGTGTACAAGATTTATGAGATGGATTTTGAAATATTTGGTTATTCATATCCATCGAAATTATTAAATCCTGCAACAATTTTAAACACATAATACTAGTCAATGGCAGCAAGACGATGAACAGAAAACATAACATTCTAATATCTAGGATTTCACAACTGCCGAACGGAGTTTATTATAAGTAGGCCCATGTTATCAAGAACTGACTACATTTTCGAAACATACGCCAACTACAACTGCAGAGAACACTTCCTTTATATGTACATGATGTGTTTATTAATTTTAAAACTATCACGTGACTATAAGAATAAAGTACAAAGTCATTGGAATAATTTGTTTGTGATTGACATGCGAAACAGATGCGAAATATTGTCGTTCGCAATACATTTTGCTTTACAATTTGCGATCATGTATGTAAAGTAGTATAGTACAGGAATTTTGTTTCTTTTGTACATTTAGTTTGTCCCTCCCATGATCATGGTGGATGGGGCGCGTATGTAGGACTTCAAAGCTTATAAACCTTGGGTAGTCAAATTGTTTCAACACGCGCTTCCTTTCCGGAGCGTGGAGTCCGACTGTAAGCTTACTTACTTTCTTTGTGTAGCGCCTGCAAATGCTGTTAGGAGTTCAGTTATTAACTTACAATAAGATTATCCCCGAGGATTATCCATGGTGTCGGATGTCGGGGATGGGTAAAAAAAGCACAGAGGGGCTGGGGTTACATACATTTGGTCGGATAAAGGTGAGACACTATTAAATTTTGGCGATTCTATGGTTCGCCATCTTCAATTTCGCACCAAATATATTTCATGTACGAAACATGTCTACCCTGGGTACAAAACTGAGCAGATTGATCTATCTCAACTAGTTCATGGTGATGAAGATTATATTTTACTTCATGTTGGAACAAATAATCTCCCGTCCGACACACCAACAAAAATTCAGCGAGAAATTATCATGCTGGTTGAAAAGCTTCGATCACTCAACAATCAAGCTGTAATCATCATTTCAGGTTTACTCTTCCGTATGGATCAACCACAACTATAAAATAGCAAAGTCCAAAAGTCAAACGAACTACTTTCAAATTATGCAAAATCGGCCAAGCAGACACTTTTCATGTGCAATGTATGAAATCCACAACAAATGTGTGATTTTCTTGATGTTAAGGGCCTTCATCTAAATAGATTTGGTTACGAGAAATTTGTAGCTCATATAGTTAGATTTATCGGACAATGTCAAAATTTTCGCATAATGCCACACTAAATCGTCGATAATTACAACAGACTCGTACGTACAGCCATCCTTCCTTATTCAACAGTTCAACTAACGGATTAAATAATAATTCACTGGAACATCAACAGAATCAGAAATAAAATTCACGAGCTACGTGACATTTTATCCAGGAACATTGCTAACACTATTATTGGCTTCAGCGAAACATGGCTCAGTCCTGATATTTCAGATCATATATTCGAATTACCCGGGTTCCAGGTGATACGTCGGGATAGAACAACGAAAATGGAGGTGGTATTGCTGTTATATAAATACGACACACGCAATACCCGGCGTTTAGACTTACTAGTATTTCGGCCAAAAATATATGCTTTTTTTTACACCATGCAACGTTTATGATGATAAGGATAGAAGGTTAACCCAGATGTGTTGGAGAGGGGTTGACCAACCGATGTGTGAGGGCGCCCCGTCACGGCGTATCTCACAGACCACTAGCACTAGAACCTAAGCGATGGGTCTCGTACCGTAGGCTAGGCAGAGCCACCAGCGGGGAGAATCTCAGTAACCGGTAAAGAGACTAACTAGAGCCCGTCGACTGTGCGCGGAAAATGTGAATTCGCGACTGGATATCCCGTTTTGAACATGTTACGAGCAGGTTAAAAACCTTACTCCAAGGGATGGCACGTCCACGTAGTAAGCCGAACTTGGATTGTTTATAAAACGGTCAACACTTTTGTTTCCTCTTTCATTCCATAAAAAATTACTATTGTTACACGTTACTAGGTGATAATTAAGGACAAATGTAACGCTGGAACAGATGCTAATAGTATGACCATAAGTAGCAGTACTGCCCTGTAGTGAAATTTGGGAAAGGACAATTTTACATGTAAGGACAGAATGTTCACCCTTCCCCCCCTCCCCCTCCCCCATCGCTTGTACGTTCACAGAGTCCTCAATCAATAGCTTCGAGAAATCCGAATGATAAATAGCCAAAGGTATACGTTGACTCCTGCATCATGTGCATTAGTTTGGATACCAACGCGTGGTCTCAAAGAAAGATCTGAATGAATCAACGAAGGATAGTACTTACACTGCACTGTGTTATTATAAAAGTGTCGATCGATAAGGCCTTGATCACCAACAGAGCGCGAGCGCGTATAAAAATTATCGTCTGCTATCAACAGCGCCACGAACGGTGAATCGGGCAAGGTCACGAAGAAGGTAAAACCACTGTCGTGGCGAAGAGTGGGGGTGGCAGCATCGTGTTTAGGAGACAATCTCATGGTTGCACAATATTTGGATACTCTGTTCCTTGTGCCCAAAAATACATGTTTAAAATGCCGATAAACATCAAAAAGGGATGGTGTAATTTGGTCTCATCTTGTTTGCATAGAAAGTGTATCACTCTACCCCTCCCTCTAAAAATGTAACGTTATGGTGTGTACCAAAACATTGATGTAAACAAAGAGTGACGTCATGCAGATGAAGGCTTGATAGGCATTGTATGCAGATATCAGTCAGCTGGTCGTATAATATTGTTTATCAGTCAAAACCGGCTTTTTCCAGTGCGGTATATTCACGTCCTAGCATTTAGGTGTATAACTGATGACAAAATATTTTATCGACGTTTTTCTATTGCGAGTTGTTTGTTACAAGAATGGCGTTCGTGAGAAAAGGTGACGTTTTAAGACATCTATCTGTGTCGCACAGACGGCTTTTCCATATAAGACCGCTTTGCAAGCAATGGTTACGGCCAAGTAGCAGCGCCGACACCAGATACGATGGAAAAGGGTTAGTACGTAGTTTTATTGTGACAGTACATTGTATTAGTGTTGGTGAAATTTGTGTGGTAGAGCATTTCAAATAATGTAGGTCTGTAAGTATATAATTTTTTTAAATTTAATTTTTGATGTCACTGTCAACTGTATCAATAATACAATATATAAAATTCATTAAATGCATGAAATATTAAGAAATGGACAGTCGTTCATGTTTGGTGCACAAATATAAGTCGATATTACCGAGAACGGTTATGAACACCCCCATCGATGGATTTGAGTTCACATAATTATGTTCATGGTCGAGGTCTTGGCCCGGGAATGAGGTGAAGGTCTCGAACGTACGCAGCCGCCTACTTATTACGATAGACAGTTTACGGTCAAAGTCAATTGCTAGTCTCAGTTCAATATCGTGTCGTCATGACGATGGTAAATTGACACAGTGCGCATTTAATCATGGCATAACTGTAGTAACCGTGGCGATTTCCCGCTCTGTATCGAGCCTCCATTTTTTGCAAACCCCGATAGAAAATAAAGAGAAAAGAAAAATATTCAAGTTAAAACGTGTAAAAAGGAGGGAGGGCGAGAGATAAAAATTGCTGCAAACTAAAACATATCAATTATTGCAGCTAATCATGGCCGACCGTGGGCACAGTGTCACTTCTTAGGGGACATATCTCTGATAAACCATTGCCCTATTGGCAGACATTATGTCGACGAAAGTAAATAAAAGTTTTTAGTCATTTGATGTATTGCTATTGGTGAAAAACACAATTTTACTCTCAACGACGAGGGAACAATACGTAATACAAAAATAGGTTGTAACAAGCTATACCAAAACTGAATTTAAAAAATAAAATGATTAAAAAAAATTAAAAGCGAAAAAGGGAACGCCCATCTTTTGCTCTTTGTCTGTCGGACAACACATAAGTTAAAGTGTCACATTTATCGCAAACTCTTGTTTACGCGCCAAATCTTTTTGTCAGAATGTCTGTCGTTATCAGGAGAAAAATGCTAAGGGAACCCCGTCATTACAGTCTACCCGTCAACAAGCATCGGAAAGCCAAGTAGTAGAGGGGGGTACATTATATAAAGGCCATGAAGCTTATTTTGTAAAGGGAGACAATGAACAAGTGCATTCTGGTCATATTCTACAACATGTACTGACGCAGTTGTTATTGTCGGTGCTGAGCAAAGATTGCATCATTCTCTACAGTCATGTGGTTAGCTTGTTATTGTCGTGAGGTCAAAGGCCTTGAAAAGTCCACTAGCAAGGGAACAGTGTGAAAGTTATCAAATGAAAACTAAATACGATATAGGGAGGATAGTACTTATTTTTTTATACATACAATATTGTTTATGCATATCTGTTGAAAAGTACCAATCTAATTAAAATCTGATGTCGCATGGTGAAAAAAGAAACCATGTCGTTTTCACAACATAAGATTTTAATCAGATTGGAAAACCACAAAGGAACCTATAGTTGCACTACCTGTTGCGTTATATTTGAGATGTGTGACATTAAACATGCAAATATAACGTTACACGTAACAATCATTATATAATTACTGACCTACTGGGTGTAATATAATGTTAGTTACCCATCCCATTTGAAACTGTAACATAAATACTAAAACCCAACTGTAAACTGGATGTCTCCCAAAACAACAAAATAAGCCTTAAAATTTTGACTCCTATGCACAAATCGGAAAGGAAATTGCCAGTGGATTGAATGTGCACAGCTCCCTCTCGCGACAGAACTGGGAAATATATCTAACAGTATTAATCAAATGAGCAGTGTTGAATACAAATAACTACCGTTGATGTCCATGGTAAGTCCACCAAAATGGTATCACCTTATTAGCGGAAGATGGTGACTAAGAACATATGTACATTTACATCTAACTCATAACTAACAAAAAACACATGCACAATGACACATTTCATCATACATATTGATTAAGGCAACTTGATAAATTATTTCCAACATTATGGTGACAATAAGTAAACGACAGACAAGTACAATTTAACTGACTCATGAGCATGCACATAGGACAAGCTACCGCCTACGCCGTGTGTCTCTTTTCCATCTCCCAGCCCAGTACATGCGACAATTCAGTGCAGACACGCCCAGAATATAACATTGAACAGGGTTAGTCTAAGTAAATAAACGTGCAAATTCTTAAAGTCTGTTGATCAATGGAGCTATTGCCCAGAGCTATTGTTAGTATATTTAATAGCTGAGCCTCAGCAAATGTTTCCAAAAATACCACATTGCCCTTGACCTTTTTGTAAGCCATGACGTACTTCCCCGGGACCGTGTTATACAAATCTTTCATAGGTGTCTGTTACCGTTACCGCAGTAGAAATTATCCTAGAATCTGGGATTTTAAATTTTAAGAAAATAACCAGTTCAAAGTCCCCATCCACATGGATTCAAGGCTAAATAGAAACATTTAAAGCTAGGTTTCAATCACTCAACTTACAGAACTTCACCATACTCTCTTAATACAATAGATACCGCCAACTTTACTGTGTATATATGAACAATGTATGTAACAATGTCACAATAACCTAGGCTAGGATATGATATGGATCATGACCTGGCATCATGATATAGCGAACTACCAACTATTTAAACATTCATTCAGGCTGACATGCTGCCAGCAATATCATGTTCATATGATATAGTAATACTAGTATCCTAGTCCTGTCACGTGCCGCCACCCCCTGTCTTTATATTAGAATATGATAGTGTATTCTTCGTGACATTTTCACATCGGCTAGCTGTCATTGACACAGAGGTCAGATTGAGGTATTACGTTGGAGGTTATTGATGGGTGGGGTAATGGATGCGTGTGCGTGTGTGTGTGTATGTATGTATGTATGTATGTATGTATGTATGTATGTATGTATGTATGTATGTATGTATGTATGTATGTATGTATGACACTGTATGCATGCTACACACAGGATGGTATTGGTAGGTTGGTATTCAGGTATGTTTACATCTAGTATGTTTGTGTGTCTATATGTCGTGTGCGTGTAATTAATTAAATTCCCTTCCCTCTTAATTGTCTTCAGATACCAATCAAATAGACTACAAAACCGTCTCAATGACAAAGCTAACACGGTCATCATTGGTGGAGGAGCATTGGGAACGAGTACAGCGTATCATCTAGCCAAGGCTGGAATGAAAAATGTGATACTACTGGAGAAGTCAGAACTTACAGCTGGGGCTACATGGCATGCAGTAAGTACAGTGTGATGTTAAATTAGTGTCTTATCGAGATTTGTGTTGCTATTTTGAAAAAATGCCTATGTCTTACGTATAAATTTGTTATGACTATATGCTTATTATCGTCATATATTCTTTTTAACAAACTTTGCTGTATCGAAAAAAATTTGCAATATTCCGTTAATGTAATGTTACAACATGAGACTTTAGTATCGTTGAAGACAGTTCTGTCTCTGCTGACAATAATCATATTAAAGTTGGTTTCGATAAACTACTAGCTAGTGTAACCTACGCTCACGAAATGTATGATTTTTCAGTGTTCTCGATGGCTTGCTAAGGCAGTCCAATTTTCAGCTCTCACCTTTACATGGCTCAATATACAACACGTTACTGACTCCGTCAATTTCGTATGCTTGTTGTAACAATTACAATGATCACTTGTTTAAATTACATTCATGTGTGGTCTCACTTTCACCTCGGCGTTCATTGTTCACAGAGGTCAGATTGAGGTTATCGAATGGCGGTTTGCATTAAATACATTTACATTACATGATTACATTATGAACTGTAAAAAATAAACCGTTTAAGTGAAACTACAATTGATCTGTCCGTCGTTTTCCATCAACAGGCTGGATTAGCAACGTTTTATCAACCTAATATAAATATGAAAAGAATAACTCACGCTAGTTTGAAACTTTACCGACAAATTGAGGAAGAAACTGGACAGGTACGTAAATATATTTCTATATTACTCATTGACATCACGTGAC
This sequence comes from Glandiceps talaboti, assembly GCF_964340395.1. Taxonomy (NCBI): domain Eukaryota; kingdom Metazoa; phylum Hemichordata; class Enteropneusta; family Spengelidae; genus Glandiceps; species Glandiceps talaboti. The sequence continues at coordinate 10,395,921 of NC_135566.1, forward strand.
TACTACAGTAACGTGATTACAGTAAGTGCTACGATCATATTTAACGAAGTATTGGCTTTATCAGATAGCATAATTATCAATTATTAAGAACTTAAAGCTTGGAAAGAGGATTAGAGAAGTAACAAACCATTTCAACTGATTTTGCAACAAACAGATGAAAATGTTCATCGCCGTAAAACCACGTACCTCTTTACGGCACTACCCGAAAGACACTATGAAGTAATATGAGAGAAATTGTAATAATTAAAATAACTTAGTTTTTCGTATATCATTCATTTTGTTCTTTTTTTCGCAGGAAGTTGGCTTTCATCGGCCGGGAACTATTCGTTTGGCGAAAACACCGGAAAGAGTTGATGAGTTCCGTTACCATATGCAAAGAAATGGCTGGCATACAAATATACCACAGCGGATTATAGGACCTGAAGAAATTAAGAAGTTGCATCCTTTACTCAATACTGATAAGGTAATACATGTAATAATGCACAATGTTGATCTTTTCATAGTTCAATTCGGTTCTTGAATACTAGTATCACATGAAAGAGTGCGTAATACTTTATTGACCCCTATGTAAAGACTAAAAGTACAATAACGAATAATTCCAAGAAAAAAAGAACAAAGCCTCCGTCATACGACATGTTATACTCTAGACTATGTATAACAAACAGACAAAAAACAAGACAAATACGAGCACAGGAAAGCATACAACCGTACATATGACCGGCGTGTGGTGCACACGGTTATCTGGGCTAGTTACTATTTACGTGTAATCGTTTTCGTTTTCTACGATCTCTCTCTCTCTCTCTCTCTCTCTCTCTCTCCCCTCCCACCCCACGTGATGATCGAGATGATCACAGCGCGCGTAGGGACTACACTACCAATCATCTTATTTTCGCCTGTTGTTAAAAGCCAGACGTCGGCGATTTTAATACTTTTTAAAGACTGTGCACCTTTTAATAATAATCAAAAGTCCCTCAGTACAGTTAAAGGAATATGATTTGTGTACACAATAAATAAATCACGATCCTAGCTCTTCCTATTATCATAAAATTTCACCAATATTAAATTAAGCCGTCTGTGTAAGATGTTGGGTGGATTTTCTTGACATTTTCACTTGTCTCTGTTCTTAGATCTTGGCAGGTTTATACTTCGAAGGGGATGGTCACATCGACCCGTATTCACTGACGCAGGCTTACGCAGCCGGAGCTCGTAAATACGGAGCTGAGATTTATCAGAATGCACCAGTATTGGGTTTGAAACAAACTAATGATGGTAAATGGGAAGTGAAGACACAACATGGAACCATTACAGCTAACAGAATTGTCAATGCTACAGGTATGGTAAATAGCCAATAGGAACTTAATAACCCGCCGTCTTGAATGGAGCACTGTGGAAAATGTGGTATCATTCTGTTCGTAAACATGAATCAGTCACTTTTGTACACAATCTTTCACGTTATATATATTATAAATATTCTAGTTTTGGTATTTACCGAGACCAAAGACACTCTTCCGATCATCACAAATTAGGTATCCTTGCTACAGAAAATCCTAAAGTCCTTTTCATATCTGACCATGTTCAGAAAACAAACCAGGGAATGTTAATGAGTTTGCTATATATCTGTACATGTAATAAACAATTTGCAGTTCTTGTAGCAGATGTAACGATGTAAGGTGTAAGACTATGTCTAACGAATGTACAGTTGATGACCCCGAAAGCCGATGGGGCCAAACGATGTTTTTCTTTCGCATCTCGCTGTCAAAGTGGTTTTTCACAAATTGTTTTGTCTGATTTAGTTTGACTGGTAGTATGGCAGTGATGTTCATAGATGTTCTCAGTGTAACACCATGCATCATTTTACACATACGTACGTTGTGTGCTATATGTGTTTGTACAAAAATCACCGAGGCAGGGGAAGGTGCGAAAAAACAGCGTGCAGCGTTTACTGTACTTTCGTACTTTTGAAAAAAAAAGATATTTACAGAAAAGTCTGTGTGTCTTTTATTTCTCCTAACAGCAGATTGGTTTGTGAGGACCACTTTGTAAATGAACAAAGAGCTCACTATTTAGTGGCCATATTGAGCTTATAAATGTTACCAGCCTGGAATAAGTGGCGAGATGAGCTAGCCGATACCAGTCAATCACCCACTCCCAGGATGACGTCAAGGGCATAGTTCCTTTCTTCATATTCTTAATTGTTACAGGTTTTTGGTCACGAGAAGTTGGCGAAATGGTAGGAATTGAAGTACCAATGATGGCGATGCAGCATCAGTATATAGTAACCTCTAGTATACCAGAAGTGAATGGTCTGAGTCGGGAATTACCAGTTTTACGTGATTTGGAAGGTTCATATTATGTACGGCAAGAAAGAACCGGTTTGTTGGTAGGACCGTATGAGAATCAGGATAATCTAAAACAACAAACTGAATGGCTCAAAGGTGTTCCTCCAGGTAACTTAGAGACACAAAGTCTAAAATAATGCAATGTGTTCTACTGACAAGACATTCATACCATGGAGATATGTCAAGAATTGAAAACATCAGGGCATATTTCCAAATATGTGAGAAGTAAACCAACTCGTTATAGCATTTATAAACTCAGTATAAATGAAGGAGTGTATATCCTACTAATACCACGCCTTCCTTTTGTGGTGATGACTTGGTGATGTTCATTATACCACAGCACATACTCTGAAACCTCTAGGTCTTAAGTAAGAGGAAAACCACGCTAGTACTTGTCCATCTATACCATACTGCTCTTTTAGTACGCTCAACAATACCTCATGATCCACAGTGTCGAAGGCTACACTTAGATCGATTGCTGCAAGAACAGTGATTTTCTGTTCCTCCATGCCCCACAGGATGTCGTCAGTTAAGGCGGTCAAATCCTCATCATCCATATGGCCACTTTAATTAACACGCATTGCTATTTATGTTATCTATGTTTATTTCTGTCTATATCATATAGGTTTCGGTCGTGAACTTTTTGAAAGCGATTTAGATCGTATAAGTGAGCATTTAGAAGTTGCCATGGAAACGATACCAGTGTTACAGACTGCCGACATTCAAACTGTTATATGTGGACCATTGCCATATTCACCTGATGCTTTAGGTATGGCTGGACCTTACCCTGGTCTGAGCAACTATTGGATTCTCAATGGTTGTAGGTGAGCATAACTTAGTACATAATCCCTGTCAAATTGTAAACGATTTTGTCTGTTTATGTGTTTGCGATCTACATTTCATTTCGTATGTATGAACTTGAATATTAAATTAATACGAAATTTTGCATAATCTGAGACTTTTAGAATTGATAAAAATAGTGTTGATATTTTGATAAGTGACTATATATTGTGAAACCTCAATATTCATTAACAGTGGTGGTATCGTGTGGTCTGGTGGTCTTGGTAAATACCTGACCGACTGGATAATGGGAGGAGAACCTCCCCACGACCTCTTTGATTTAGACCCTGCACGATACGGTAAATGGCTGACCAAGGACTACCTCATTGCTAAAACTAAAGAAACCTACAGTATGAACAACGCATTGCGATATCCGTTCGAAGAGAGGTATGCTGGACGACCGACGTACAGGGTATCTGGAGCTTATGAAAAAATGAAAGAGAGAGGCGCAGAGTTTGGGTTTAATTCAGGTAAGTGCTAACCAGAGATCTGATGACATAGGGTATACGTACATTGTATAGTCCTGCTATACAGAGAAACGCTGGCTGAGGCCAAATTCCAATCTGAGAGAAACAGAGCATTTAAGTAATTTTGAAAGCTACCATGTTAACCTATTTTTATACGAGTTACACCGTTCAAATTTATAACAGTCCGTGTCACAGCCATTTCTTGGTGTGACTCTATATAAACTATGCGCATCAAGACGACCTTACAGATGCCATTGGTTGAATATTTTCCATGTTATTACTTCTATTTCGCTATTATACGTAACTGTCTCTTATACAGGGTGGGAACAACCAAAATGGTTTGCTTTACCTGGTGACGAAAAGGGAAACAATCCAAGTTTTCAACGGACAAACTGGTTTGGACCGGTTGGACGTGAATGTAACATGGTGATGGAACGGGCCGGTGTCATTGACCTATCCTCTGTCGGTAAATTTGAGGTTCAGGGTGAAGATGCAAGTTCATTATTGGACTATCTAACTGCAGCTGAATTACCGAAGGTGAATATTTTGAAAATGATTACCTCTACAACATCACTGTAAACCTGTATTTTAGTCTTTCAATTTGTGTTCACACACATTGAGATTTGTATAAATACTTTGACCACCTGTCAACAATGTCTTGAAATAGCTCTTACAGTACTAGGCCTGTACTCTCTATAGATAACAGCTTGCTCTTTGGCCCAAAGACTTGTCCTTGGTTCTAGGCTACCTGTCATTCAGCAGGTATCAGCTCTACTTTTTACGCGCCCCATTCCCCCCCCCCCCGTAAATTTTGCTAAATTTTGATGGATTGCGTATCTCTCTTGTCTTATACAAATTTACTCGCACAGTGGACATGTTTAAAAATGAAATGAATGATTGCCCTTTCAATCATCAAGATTTGTATTTATTGTATGGTTGTTTTCGTACAGGTTGGTCACCATAAAACAGTGTATATGTTGACACCAAGTGGCAAGATCTATGCAGAGATCACCGTCTGTAGATTATCAAACAATCACTATTTCTGTGTCAATTCAGCCGCAGCAGAATTACACGATATAAGGTAATGAACACAGACTATTTAACACCAAAAAAAATTCTTAGACTGAAAAATGAAAAAATGAGAGAGATGATTCGATACCATGTTTGGCATCCAGACTAAATTCACCAGTTTGACAGTAAACATATAAATCCAAATTATAGTATTAGTGGTCATACATAGCTTGCGATCATTCGAGGAAATGTTCTTATTAGTGATCACTATATATTGTAGTGTATAACAGTGAAGTGAGACTGATTGTAGGCTAACTTTTCCTAATTCTTCATTGAATAAGGTGGATAGAGAACCACGCATTCAACGGTGGATACAAGGTCAATGTTATTAACATCACAGACGACAAAGCTTGTCTAGGTATAGCTGGACCCAAATCTCGACAAATTCTCCAAGAACTGACTGACACAAATCTGAGTGACGTAGCTTTCCCATCGACGAGTACTAAATTGATGAACATAGCTGGCGTTGATACCTTCGTTATCAGAGGGTCCTCAACAGGTATGTATATATATGCAATCATATATCACGTGGTATCGTACCTGGGGTCCATGAGGATCATGGGAATTTTGAATTCGTAATTTCGTGAATCAAAATTAAAAATGCCCAATCGTCTGGATTCTAGGCTACGCCGCACCATAAACCGTAGTTTGAAAAAGAATCTCGCAAAAATGTATGACCATGCATAACATAGCACACTGTCTTTGTCATAATAACAATAGGGAGTAAGTAAGCTGTACACCAATATTTCTATGTATTGTTTATGTATTATTATATCTATGACAATGGAGATGTATTGTGAACAACTTCTTTTTGGGAGGACGAGATATATATAGTTAGATAAATAGATCTACCATTCACCCACCAACTAGATTTTGATTCCTATGCATTGTCCTTCGAACACCAGTACTGTTTCACTGTCAGTATTATGATAGTACTTCCAAGTTACACTTCAGACCGTACACTGTAATGCTCTAAGATTACACACAAATGCAAGGTAATTGTTGTGTGATTTATCGTGTTCAATTGTCAGTGTGCTGCGACTCCATATTTCAGTAAAACATTTTTTTGATATTTCCCAATCACTAAATAGTGTCTAAATCGTTATCTTTGATAAGCTGTAAGGATTTAGATATATATATTTGAATCTATTTCGAAATAAAAAAAGCACATCACAAGCTTTGTGTCGTTAAATCATTCTTCATGATCTGCAGGTTGTTACGAAGCCAACGTGTTATAGTAAAACCACATGAATATTCATGAAGATTGTAATGAATTAGTTTTAAAATACAATGGTCACTATATATAGACAATAGAGAGGGTTTATTGTCTATGATATAAACCAGTATTCCCGAGACTATGATAAGTTGCATAAGCCAATGTACACAAGTGAACGTGATGAATACAGATCAATATGGCCATGTATGGCCTTCACACATCACATGATCTTACCTAAGAACCTCGAGATCGATTGTTATTCGTCGTCACATGATTGCACTCTTTTGTGAGCAAAACACAAAAACGTGCTGAAAAGATAAAAAAAGCAAGAGACTGAGTTATTCATGTATATAAGCTTATACTAGGTTTCGCGAAAAAAGTACGTTGGCGTTATCGTATTACGTATCATTAGATGTTTCGTATATAGATGATATTGCCGATACAGTACTCTTTTTATTCAACAGACGTCCCGTTTCTCAAACGATATTTGTACAGGTCATGGACAACTGTTATAATATGCTGAAAATGGTCCCCATAGAAGCATATATATATATATATATATATATATATATATATATATATATATATATATATATATATATATATATATATATATATATATATATATATATATATATATATATATATATATATATATATATATATATATATATATATATATATATATATATATATATATATTAAGTAGAGCCGATGTTCTTCAAACTTGGCCTGCCAGCTTGCTTGCTTTGTATTAACATGTCATGTAAATGTATTTTTTGTTACAAAACATTCTGGGGTAAGCAAATGACTGGATTTTGTGTGCTCGCGTCTTCTGAAAGTTGTATTATTTCAAAGGAAAGCGTGCTAGGTTACGTCTTTATCTGAAATTTTGGAATGCTGAGAAGTCTTTCCAACAATCGATGGTGACAATGAACGGAATTTGTCTTCATTGACAGGTGAACTTGGTTATGCGTTATACCACTGTAGAGGGCGCACTTCTGAACTATACACTGCCTTATTGTCAGCTGGCGATCCGTATGGTATAGGAGATTTTGGCACCTATGCTGCTAATATTCTTAGAATAGAAAAAGGATACAGATCGTGGGGTCGTGAAGTAAGTGAACAGTACTATTACATTGGTCTACAGTTATGCATCATGCTAAATTAGGTATAGTACGTGCTAAATTATTTAAATATATATGAAAGTTCAATTTTTTCGAGAGTGGCTTTTTTATTTGTATCAGCGTTTTCACCATTTGTCTATGTACACATATATAAGACGAAAGCATTTGTTGTAGGTGTTTTTGGGATTGATTTGAACGTATAGAGTGGACAACGTGAATGTTTCAGTCTTACACGGTTTTTTTTCCGATTTCAATCAAAAAGTTTGAAAGGTGCGATACGTACATGCACGCTCCGCTTCTTTCCATTTTGCCGGCATGTGGTGCATGCAAACATAAATTGTGAAAAACACCGAAATGTTGGTGCCCTTTAGAAATTAATAAAGCTTACTTTCATTCTGCAAAACTTCATATGTTTTCATTTGTTTTCCTTTACAGTTGACCGTAGACTACAATCCATACGAAACAGGTGTGGAAGAAGACTTGAACATAGACAAGGTATTAATACAATAAATGTTGACGGAAATTACCTCAATTTAATTTTGAAACTACTTTGCCAGTTTCGCTGGTATCGCGATAATTAAAAACATGAAATTCAACGCATTAAAAGTGGTTGGCTGAATATAATTTCCTGTCACTTACAAATTATTAGCATAATGCCGTCCTCGTCGAATCGGGATTCCAACCGTAAGCCCACTTGTTATGCTTTCGTGTGACTATCAGTGAAGTTGTTAGTGTTACCGAAATCGAAAGCTTGGAAGTTTTAGAGTCTGTGGTTCCACTTTCCCATCCAACTAGTATGAATGCTATGCTGACTATATAACACTGCAGGAAAAAATAATTTTTGTTCTTGTATTTCGCAGGAAGTTGACTTTATCGGAAAGGCTGTTTTACCAAGCTTGAGGGACACACTAGGTCGTAGATTGACATTGTTGTCTGTTGAATGTTCACATAATAATATAGATCCTATGGGATATGAAACAGTCTGGTACAATGGGCAGGTGAGAGAACAGATCAAATCTACACCTTCTTTGAACTTTTTTGGTTCGTTTGTTACATATCACACACACACACACACACACACACACACACACACACACACACACACACACACACACACACACAGCAGGTTGATATTTACAATGTACTTCGGAGTGAGCAGCAGAAATTCATGGTCTATAGTTTTCATATGCATATGGTAAAGATACGCCTTTGCAAACATATATTGGTTGTTGTGGCCCATAACATTTGTACACTCTAGACTGTAATCTGAAATGTAATTAAGAAGAATTGAAAACTGTCGTCTTTATCATTACAGGCTGTTGGTAACACTACATCTGGTGGTTATAGTTACACAACTAATCAAAGTATTGCATACGCATTTCTACCAATCCACATAGCAAGCATTGGATCTCGAGTCCAAATAGAAATGATGGGCAAATGTTACACAGGGACAGTTATACCCGATCCATTGTTGCTGAGTGAAAAGAAACTTTTAGAAGCAAGAGAAGATGATGATGAGTTTAGTAGTGATGATGATGATCATAGTATCAAGATCAGGAAATTATAAAAAAAATATGAATTTTGACACTTACAGTGACAATATCTCAGACACGCTGACAAGTAAAACAATACTTCAAGCATAGACATTGGAGAGAATTTAGATAGAATGTATCACTGTTCTCAAAAAAAATATCTAGATTTGTAATTTTATGCTTGTCAAACTTGTCAAGACTTTTATTTTTTAATGCCATAAATTGGTGAGAAAGTTTCCGATGACGTACTAGATAACAGATCATGACAGAAATGTTCTCATTTTGTAATTCATCAATACTATCAAGTCTTGTAATGTCTAGACATTGTTTTCAGGAGTCAGTCTGTGGTGAATTTACAGATATCAATCGCATCAACAATTACATGTAAAAGACTAAGGAACGTCCAGCAGATTTCATCGGATGTTGCTCAAATACAGCACACACACACACACACACACACACACACACATTTACATTGATACTTTTATTATTAGTAAGTTACTCAGTTTCAAACAAAACAATATTATCCTTTATCTACAATAAGGGAGTTTTGTTTGAGGGGGTGGGGGTGGGGGCATCAGCTTATTTTCTGGATACTTTTACCAAATACTTGAAAATTGTTCCTATTGACACTAGTGCTACTATGCAGCATTATTGGAACATGGTCAAACTTTTCTATTTTGTTCACCGTCTTCAAACAATTATAACTGTCATGAGATGGTACCACATTTGATGTGTTATAAAACCTAGGTTGAAACATACCTAGCAAGATATGGATGCTCTGAAACATGGCGAGTCTGAGTCGGCTTTCATTCTGTTCTGCTGTATTTACTATACACACGCCTGATTTCATATCAAACACTGGTTGTAAGGTGAAGAAGGAGGAGAATATTTTATTTGGAAGAAATATAACAATTTATAAGTACTTTCAAGTCAATAATCTGTACAATGCAGATATCGCTTTTGTAACTGAACGTGTTCATGTTCATAGAATTAAAGAGTAGAAGATATGTAAAAACAGAGGTTGTAATAACTTTCGTAGCTGAAAGTGGTGTTGTTGGTGTTGTTCATAAATAAAGTACTGAATGATATGTATATCATGTAAAATAGCACTTGTCAATTCTCTCGGGTAAAATATGATGTACATCCTGTGTTTCTATGGCTTTTGTTTCCTATGTAGAAATTTGAATACTAGTACTATAATAATAATAACAATAAAATAATAATGTTCTTTTTTATATAGCGCTTTCCCCAATTTGCGCTCAAAGCACTTTACATTACTACCCCTGGCACAGATCTATAGCGGCACAACAGCCCTTTACGTCCTCAACTCCCTGGGGAGCATACAATCCATTGCAGCCTTTATAAGCGCATTAGGGTTAAAGCATTCACATTGCAACCTCTATCCTACCAGGTCCCCAATTATACAGCTGGGTTGACTGAATACCTTATAATGACAACAGAAACAACAATTTGTACACTGGCTGATAGCGTGGCACGAATGTCTGTATCTTGCAGACTATAAATACTAGTACATGTACTTGAATACCGTATCATTACAACAGAAACAACAGAAGTCTGACAAACTATCAGAGCAAAGACTATGTAAATACTGAACAGATAAATACAGGTAAGTATGTAAATGTATAATAGATAAGTTTGACAAACTACATCAGTGCAATAATTGATGAACAGCAAAGATAAATGTCTTGAAACTTTCTCAAAGCAAGTAATTGTGGCTCATAATGTGTAACACTATGTTTACTCCCATGGGGTCAAATGGAGACAACAATACATTGTCAAGAGTAGAATAATATCACAGAACCCCATGACATGTCAGTGCAAGTGTGGCATACTCAGGGTATTTGTACGAGTGCTTACAGTGTTTTCTGCGACCATACTTTCATAAGTGTAGCAAGTGAAAGTACAGCAGAGAACACTGCAAGTATGAGAAAACTACCCCCCCCCCCCCCCCCAGTACCCCAACACTGGCACTCATGTGCCATCGCGTTCTGTTATTATTACATATGTTTATCTGAAATGGCAAATTTCCATAAAAATCATACAACGATCATGTGCTTTCATGTGTAGTGAACGACCGTGTTGTCATTTGCATATCATGTGTATGCAGGTATGCAATAACGTTAATGTTTCCAGTGCAAGTAATCTCTGGCATATATGTAATAATACATTGTCACTACCAACAAGATGTTGTAGTTGTTAAGGGGCAATAAATAACTTAATAACTGTTATGGGGTTAACAGTACTTCACCTGCCAAAGGGTAATAATACATTTAACTGCCATGGGGCAACAGTATGTTTAGTTTCCAAGGGCTAACAAGTTCCTGTAAATGGGATGAGGGTAATATTATATTTATCTGCATGGGGTCAATAACTATTAATAACCGACAATGGGGCAATAAATAGATTAATAACTGTTACAGGGTCAACAATGTCTATAAATGGCTAGTGGTCAAGAAATGTCATAGTTGACTTAACATCAAGTGATTTGGGATTAACCATTAACACGTGGTCATGGCCATAATTGACTTTATTCACCACTGTTGTTACTTGTCAGGGCAAAGGTCACTATCTAAATACGAGACTTCATTTGCATAATTCAAAAGTCCAACATCAAACTGGCCATCTGAGTGCACAGCAGCTTCTGGGCCTTTCATAGCTTTTAACTTGATGAAAGTTGTAATAACATCTTCATCTGCGTAGGGTAGGAGTATCTTCCAGTCCCATGCAACTACAGCTAGTGGCTGAAAAAAATATGGAAAAAAAACATGAATTAAAGAGGCCACATGGATGAGTATTTATTTTAAATTTTTAATTTACAAAACATCGCTTCCTACTTGAAAAATCAATATGAAGCAACATATGCCAAGTCCTTGTTTGTAGTTCAATGAATTGCAAAAGTATAATAAATGTGTAAAAATGTTTGTTACTGTTTGTACAATTACAAACAGTTTTACACATTTTTTGGCTTTTTGTGACTCAAAACATGTTTGCTGTATGTCAGTTTTTACTATCGATGGTCACAGGAGTATAAACACATAAATTAATACAATTGGGAACTTGCAAACCCGCCATGTTGAATGTTGCATCGTGGGAAATGTGATAATAAATACTGACCAATTAGCATTGTAAACAATGTTGATACATTGTTTGTAACCACAAATAATCAATTCATAGTCACCCTGACCATTGTGGGAGGTTACTTTTATCAGTAGCTCCAGATTAGGTATTACGATAACTACAGATAATCCCATAGTACTTTGCATCTGAGCATGCTCAGTCTGGATTGCAAGTTCCCTATTATCTGTAACACTGTGACAAATTTTAAAACCTTACCAAATCTTTTGTGAGGTGTGGAAACGGAGTAATGATATGTTTTCGTATGCAGCCATTCACAATGTTACGCAATGTATCGACTTCGCTAGGATTAGTACAGGGATGATAGAGTGCTACTATGCTGCCATGCTGAAAATAAAAGGTAAAGACTTATTAAGATTAACATTTTGGTGACAGTGTAAAGTCTTTTAAGATGGATGAAGTCTTTAAGATGGATGTGTATATATATAGTTATGTGAGTGGGTTGATAGAGGTATACACAGGAGACAGATGGTCACTATTTGAATGAGAAAAACAGTTGTCTGGCAGAACTATGGAAAAAGTTGGTCCTGAACCATGGAGTGATTCCATCCACCCGGGGGGGCAACTCCCATAGATAGCAATACGGGGATGTGTGAAAGGGCCGTTTTTCATGTTGGTTGGTATCAGAAAGGGTATACTTTTCATGAGGTGGTGGTATGAGAAAGAGGTGAATCAAAACTGCCGTTAATTAACAGAGACTATGCAGTCAACACTGGAATCGTTTCAACCTGTTGTATCTACCTTCAAAACTTCCGTACTCTCGTCACTCATGCCACACTCGATCTAGGGCTAACTTCCCCTGGGAGCGCTGGCTTTTAGTGACTTTAATAGACTAGTTAAAATGCAACTTGGTATCAGAAAGGGTATACTTTTTGCATAAAATTGGTATCACAACACGTTAGGTTTCAATGTTTGTGAGGAGCCTCCCTGTAATGGTACCCATAGACTTACCCCCGGGTCCATCCATCAGACTGATAAGAGAATGTATTAGAAGTGACAATCTGGGATTAAAACCCAGACCTTGAATGTCAATATACAATACACAATTTTGAAATATTATGATTTTCTTCATAGAAATATGACAGTTCTATTTACCTCCAAGTTATGTACCCATCTCTGAGGTGGTAGGTATTCGTACTCTCCAAACTTGGCCCACAGAGGGCGATGTGGTCCATTGGTAGGTATAGTTTCATTGTAGACGATACTTTCATCCATGCATACATGTTGAGGCTATAATAAATCATACACACTATCATATAAATTATCATCCATTGATTTTTGACAGCGATGCCAATAGGGTGACCTTTTTTTAATGTTTGATTTTTAAAAATTGTCATGTTTTGTACTATGTTTTATGTGATGCTGGGGCATCCCATCACTTTAAAGGGGCACATTAGCTGAGTTTATACGTATTTGGGCATAGATTTTGCTGTATATTTAAAAGGTACTCGAAGTATGTACCTACTGAAGCACACTTAACCATCACTTGCAATTGACTGAACTCAAACGTGGCAAGATATATATCTCATGAATGGTCTGATGACATAATTTATCATACATATCAAAATATGTTCAGGAAATCCGTACTCCCTCCATGCTACATAATCAGCTGATCTAACCATGCCAGAAGACAATTGTACCAGTAAATTGTAAAAATATTGAAATAAAAAGGGTCGCCTTTATATATCATAAATGTACAATGCATATAGTTGAGATCAAATATCAACAGAAATTTAACAAAATTATTAATTAGGTCTGTAACTAATTACAAAATTAACGATGTCTATTTCATCATTTGGCGATAAATGTCGGTTATCAACAGGAAGTACAGCACTGCTGTGTTAATTCATCTATCAGTAATTTCATATGTGGAGGGTAACAATGGTTGATTTATTTATTTCCAAAATACACAAATTACGCTACTTAAATATCATAATTACAGCAAGCTCCATTCTACAGGGCAAACATATTAAAATCCCTACTGTGGTAAACCTGATGTACTGTGAAATTCATTGCATAAATTGTACACACTGTAAGATATCCTTATTTAAGCCTATGATGTCCACAAAATGTGAGGTGATAGTGGTTTTTTTTTAATGTGCATAATTATGCACCCATGCTCTCTAAATACCAAATGATTGTAATATATATTATAGCAAGGGTAAATTAAAATAAGGGTTTGCATGTGTAGGGGATATATAACTTGTAAGGCAAAGAGTAATAACTATCTCACGCTGTGTGAAATAGGACCAGCATTTTTTATCACTGATATTTTAATCTCCATCAATTCATTCAGCATAACTGAGTGACATATTAAAAGGAAATAGAAAAAAAATGAGTACTCCACTTGTTTTGCTTCACAGCATAATAAAGTCCCTGTATGTGATACACGGGTCACTTTTTATCACAGAGATCACAGATACGTCATGTATCATTCCTATCAATCATACAGACATCCATTGTTTATAAATGTGTAGATGTACCTTGCTTACAAAAAAATTCAATCTTGGATTTTAAATAAATCGTTTATACTATAGGCCAAATCAATTTTCAGAATAACACAGAACATGTGTAAATCACCTGACATCTCCCAACAACAAACACACAATTTGTTGTTCATAATCCTTCATCCTTCCCATTTGGTAGTTTCTTCTCAGTACATATACTTTCTCATGAGACTCAATCTCCTGGGATCTTTGCCTGATATTAAACACTAGAGGCTTCACACATATACATACTCCTGTCTTGGCAACATTTTCGTGAAAAACTAAGCTGCCGTCACGGTGGTCAATTTATCTAGTATAGATTTCTCCTTTATTGTTTACCCCAATATATACCAGAACGGAAGAACTCTTACTCAACAATAAAGAATTGAACTTATATCAAGATTTGAAACAAGGGAAAGAACTACTCTGTTTATTTATAGGAGATAGTACGAAACATTACAATGAGTCTATACGTAAACAAATAGATAAACTTATCAAACAGTACCTTATTGATGCAAATGAAAATAGAAAAGATTTTAATATAGAATAGTTTAGAGGTTAGATCTTTTGACGTAATTTCTTTTCTCACTCTTCTTACCTTCCTTTGGTTTGTTTGTTTTTTGTTTGTTTGTTTGTTTGTTTGTTTGTTTGTTTGTTTGTTTGTGTGTGTATGTGATCATACTAATAATATCTTCTCTCTAATTTTTTAGTAGTGTATGTATTTTAAATTTCTGTTAGTGCTGCTCCTAACATGCTTAGTGAGCGCCTGATACAAAAGGGATGCGATAAATAAATATATGTCAGTATTGATGCTGAATTCAACACATAATTATGTTTTAAGACTACGATGAGTAGGGATAGCCTAGAATCCAGGTGATTGGGGATTTTGAATTTTGCTTTACCCATCTCTAGATACCATAGAGATAGGGAAAGCAAAGTTCAAAATCCCCCAATTGCCTGGATTCTAGGCTAGAGCAGGAATCCAACTTACCAGCAATTTAGGCGATTCTATAGGTTCTGGAGTCCATTGAATATTGTCATACTAGATCAATAAAAAAAAGATAAAAACTTTCAATAATGATAAACAGTAATCATGAGTTGTTGTTTGTGTTTGAAATGTCAGAAAGGGTAAAGATGTAATATATTCATATATATTTATAAATTATTGTTTTTCTTTACCTTTCTATCAATATTGCAAGAATTTTTAGGCAATAATTTTCATCTGATTTTATATAATACATTTTTGCATTTTTTGTCATTTTTCTTTAACTTTACCCATTGCTGTTTATGAAAATAGAAGCAAAGGCTGTCAGTTATTGTATAAAGATGGAGTGAAAAACAATGCTACAGTTATTGCAGCAAAATTCAAGTCACACTATTTACTCCCCCCAATAAAACAATGTTAAGAAAAACTAGTAAATAACTGTGGCCCTTAGGTAGATTTGACCCAGTTACTGCCATCAAATAAAACAAAAGTAACATATGCTAGTAAAATAACTGTGGCCCTAAGGTAGATTTCACCTATACTAATTATCCTTCATAAAATTCCTGGTTGCCATCTGTTTATTTCTGATGATTGCCATGAACAAAATGATTTGTACACGCCTTTATTATAATATCTGACTTCAGTGCCAGGTTGTAGTTGAATTTGGTTCATGTAGTGATGCATGTCAGATCTATTATGGGGGACAGCTGACAGACATATGATGAAGTCTGACAGGATGTAGTAAACCCATTGGGACTAAAGAAATGGAAAGTCAGATAAATACTGGTTTATTCTAACAGAGTGATAATGGACAAATGATTGCATAAAACTATCAAATGACACTTGATATACAATATATTGCTGAATTGTGTTCATCATTTGGACGATACAGTTCCTAATTCTCAATCGATGACATTTTATTTTACACTAGAGTGTCAAATACAGCAAGAAGGTTGACTTATTCTCAGTACCTGTGATAGCATTTTATTTTTATACTAGAGTGTCAAAATACACAAGAAGGTTGACTTATTCTCAGTACCTGTAATAGCATTTTACCTCATGCTGAGGGTCAAAATAGAACAAGAAGGTTGACTTATTCTCAGTACCTGTAATAGCATTTTACCTCATGCTAGAGGGTCAAAATAGAACAAGGTTTACTTAATATTCTCAGTACCTGTAATAGCATTTTACCTCACACTAGAGGGTCAAATTAGAACAAGAAGGTTGACTTATTCTCAGTACCTGTAATAGCATTTTACCTCACACTAGAGGGTCAAATTAGAACAAGAAGGTTGACTTATTCTCAGTACCTGTAATAGCATTTTACCTCACACTAGAGGGTCAAAATAGAACAAGAAGGTTGACTTATTCTCAGTACCTGTAATAGCATTTTACCTCACACTAGAGGGTCAAATTAGAACAAGAAGGTTGACTTATTCTCAGTACCTGTAGTAACATTTTACCTCATACTAGAGGGTCAAAATAGAACAAGAAGGTTGACTTATTCTCAGAACCTGTAATAGCATTTTACCTCACACTAGAGGGTCAAATTAGAACAAGAAGGTTGACTTATTCTGAGTACCTGTAATAACATTTTACCTCATGCTAGAGGGTCAAAATAGAACAAGAAGGTTCAATGACTTATCGTCATGCAATGCATGTGTATAATATATCATGCGAAGTGGAAGCCATATAAATGTCAATTAAAAATCCAAATGATAGTTAGTATACCGTCATGGTGCAGGTCATGAAATTCTATTTCAGGTTTTCTGAAAATTTGGAGGATTGCTTCTAGGTCTCCATGTTGAATATATCATCATGATTTTGTCACGAGTCGTGACGTAGCTTGGATTTCATAGTTTGACATGGCTTCTAGTATTACAACTACAGACTTTGTTTCTTAGCAACTGTTTCATTAATGCAGCTAGCGATATTTGGATCGTTGCTAAGATTTCTTACATAACCCCTGAGGATATTATCGAACATATTAAAAACTTGCCACCATATACACTGACAAAGAGATGTATACATACACCAGATAGCAATGTACATACACCAGATAGCATAACATAACTCCTTGGAAGAGGATGGAAAAGTACACCGCAGACGAACTTTTTATCCAAACAATTTACTTAATCGATAATATAACTTTGGTAAACTTAAGTGACCAAATACTAAGTATTACCCGGTAAAATCTGTGACCATAATTAGCTTACCCTTTGACTTGGCCAGAAGTTGCTCTCCATACAAGTATAGTCTTCCTCTGAGCCATCCCAGTCTAAGTTTAATTTGATCTGCAAGCAATAGATAATTAATTAACATACATCATACTGCTAAGAACACCAAACATTAATCATATTATTATTCCCCAATATTTTTTGTTGCTCAACCCAGGAAAATATAATAATAATAATAATAACGTTGGTTTTTATATAGCGCTTTCCCTCTCTGTGCTCAAAGTGCTTTACAATTATTACCCCTGGCTCAGATCTATATCAGCACAACAGCCCTTTAGACTTCATCATCTCCCTGGGGAGCATACAATCCATTGCAGCCTTTATAAGCACATAGGATTAAAGCATTCAAATTATGTGTACTTCAACATTCTAATAGAGTCAATCAATCAATACATCTACCATTCAAAATGATAATCAGTCCTAACAATACAGCTATTAAATATACAGCTGTTAAATATACTAAATTTTACAGTCTATATATTACAAGTTACAGCCTGTTACTTTTAATCATAATTATATAAATATTGCCTTTCAGTCTGTGGCTTAGGCCTTTAAAAAAAATTGTGATTTCAATTTAACTCAATTTTAGAATAGGTGGGGTAGGTACATTTTTTTTTTTAATTTTTAAAAAAAAATTTGAAATGTTTATTTTTCATTTGTGTTTTCGCATCCACTATTTCTCTTGAGACTTTACAATTTTCATGATTTTTGTACTTTTTGTCAAATATTTAAAAAAAAAATGTTTAGGGTCTGCAGTGAAAAACTAGGTTCATCAGGTAACAGGAACCAAGCACATTTTTTTAGGCCTTAGATTAAACTTTCATCCAGTGATATCTGAGTATTATATTATTAATCATTATAGTTACAGGGCGTAGTCTTAGTCATGTTTAGACCTGTATTTTGCTTTTTTTAAGTTAATAGAGCCATTCAAATTTTTTTTAAAGTTAGTTAAAAAGCTTCAGGTAAAAGCTTGATAGCTAATACTGAGTTTTAACTATACAATTTATACTCCAATATCAAATCAATAGAATTCATGTTTTAACAAGATTTTATTTACATTTGTAGAAAAGAACGGAAATACAAAATATATCAAATATGAATTCGGTAAATATATTAAACTCTTTTCTCTCATTTAGTCACAATTGAGACAAATATGTATTTGCTTTCCTCCACTGGATAATTGTATTAGGAATTTTTTTTATACCACCACAGTCATATGGATGAGAATTGGGCATTTATTTTGGATTTTTAATTTACAAAACAATTTTAAAAATTCATAAATTCCAACCTGTTCTTATTTGCTCTGCTAGATAGCTGTTTCTCTCTCCCAAGTATTAATCTTAATTAATCATAGGCCTTTTAAGGGGAGTTAATGTGTATATAGGTGATGCCTTGATGATACACTTGATGATACACTCACTAAAAACGGACAAAAGTGGCGGCCCCTCTGGGATTCCACCTGGTATCCTGAAATGGTTGCCAATTAGTTGGGTTGTAATGCTAACAGTGCTATTTAATGTTGTATTTAATAAGGCGATCCTACCTGTTGAATGGACCATATCGAGACTCATTGTTTTGTTCAAAAAAGGTGAACGAATGCAATGTGGAAATTATCGTGGTATAAGTGTAATGGATTCACTGGCTAAAGTTTATGATGTGATTTTATATCGACGATTAGAAAAGTGGTTTACACCGGATCGTGAACAAGCTGGGGCACAGAGTGGTCGCGGGTGTATGGAGCATATAATGACATTGAGACTGTTGATAGACTATGCAAAATCTAAACGGACTAAAATCTTTATCACATTCGTGGATTTTTCTAAGGCCTATGATAAAGTCCCCCGGGCATCACTAATTCAACTTTTACGTGTCATGGGATGTGGCAGTCTTATGGTCACGGCTATTGCCACTCTGTATGCAGATACAAGATTCATTTTAGGTCTAGCAACCATCGTTGTGTGTATTGGGGTACGGCAAGGCTCGCCTACGAGTTGCTTTCTATTTACATTATATGTAAATGACATAATTCGTGATTTGAAGGCCAAGTGCGGAAATGATGGGTACCTACAATTGCTTCACTCTCTCCTCCTTATGAATGATACTATACTTCTTTCCACTACTAGAGAGATGTGCATCAGGAAGGCGACTATATTAGCTGAATTCTGTAATCGTTCAGGAATGGTTATAAATCAAGGAAAGACAATGTTTATGGTGATAAATGGATCGGATGCAGATAAGGTTGCCATGACAATCGGTGACCTGAAAATTCAAAATTGCGACTCGTATGTTTACTTGGGCGCCACTTTCACACAAGACGGAAAAGTTGCTACTGCTGTTGATGAACAATGCAAATCTAAGCAATGTCACCTGTGGAAATACCTCGCCTTTGTGTTAAAGAACATTGATTTTCCATTGTGGATAAAGAAAAAGGTTCTTGAGGCCGCGTTGTTGTCAGCGATGTTATACAGCTGTGAGACGTGGCTTTATAATGGATACCTCCTGGCAGAAAATATGTACATTACCGCGATCAAAGCTATGCTAGGTGTGCATAAATCATCACCGAATTATATATGCTTACTTGAGATAGGACTACCTACATTGAAACAGCGTATTCGGTCAACGCAGAAAAAATCCATCAGTAAACTTGTACAGGAGCGTGCAACCGTTCCCGATGATCCTTTTTATCACGTGTGGATGCTATGTAAATCAGCGAAAACTAAATCTTTCCTGTATCTAAAGTCTGTAAAGAAAGTGATAGAGACCATATGATAGACATTAAATCGCGTGTACAGTTAGAAGCTGGCTCAAAGTTTGTATCATACAGAACAGAGATTAATCCTGACTTGCTGATTCATAATGTATATACGAACCGTTTATCTACATTATCAGAACATCAACGAATTGACTTTACGCGACTTCGTACCTCTTCGCATAATCTTGCCATTGAGACCGGCCGATGGACTCGACCAATTACACCACGTGAAGCACGTATTTGTAGTTGTGGCGAGGTACAAAGTGATCAGGCTCATGTAATACTAAATTGTCCACAATCAGATCATATAAGACAAGCCAACCCAGGTGTCAGCTTTGTTTCATTAAAAGACTTTTTCTGTAAAACGGATATTGTTACCATGGTCAAAATCTCATCAGACATTCTTAAAATCTACGACCATAGATAATCTCAAACTGCTTATTATAGCTTGTCCCCCATCCATATATGAAAATGTCCATATACACTGTTGTAAATCCGAAGTGTTTAAATTTTCAGTGTTTTTTGACTCCAGGTCTGAACTGTTAATGTAATATAATTATGTGCCATCTGCCTTTGGTTGACCCTCTGTACTTATCGACTTTTACTTTAGTGTGTTAAACTAATATGTTATCGGTACCATTGCCTTGAGTTTTGTGTATCTACTTCTAAAAAGTACAGTGAATAAAATAACTAACTAACTAACTATGTATGTATGTATGTATGTATGTATGTATGTATGTATGTATGTATGTATGTATGTATGTATGTATGTATGTATGTATGTATCTCACCGATAATACCTTGAAAACGATTCGAATGTTTATTCGAAATGTCGGATTTCACATCTATTTATACGGACTGACAAGTTCCATATTGGAAACGTTGTGTTTTATTGTTGGGGCCTGAATAATCTGTCCTACGTATGTCACTCTATGTATTAAACCATGATACTATTGATGTGAACAATTCAAGTCAGTAGATAGTCATTCAATTTCAGCAGTAAAATAATAATCCTTCATATTGCCAAACCTATAATTTACACAAACAGCTATACAACTGAGATTACTGTGTTGACGTATTAAGACATCGATCCCATATGGTCAACCTACACACGTATATAGACATACAGAAGAGAAAATCATTGAATTGAGGTGTTATATTTTCCTTCACATGCCCAAATTAACATATATGATATACGCTAGGTATGCACAGATGAAATCAATGCATTCAGACAAATATATTTAAATTTTGTCTTTAGATGATCAAGTTAATCCCTTTTTCCCTTTACTTGTAGTTTCAAACAAATACCCCTTGGTAAAAATTAATATCAGTATACAGACAAAATTATTTTCCTTTTTAGGTAAAATAATATAAATTGTGTGTTTTCAATAACCCGACTAGCCCTAGTTTAAACCACTGACCCTAAATGTTTTTTAAACATTTAAAACAAAAAGATAAGAAATTCTTTGTCTTCTTGACCTTCATGTATGTTTGTTTTCTTTCTCCAGTGATGTCTGTACAAGTAACACAAAAGGGGTATTCTGATCGACATTTCGTTTGTTTTTCGGTTGAAGCAATAGTTTTCAACAATAAAAATAATTTAAAAAATAAAATAAAATAACTTTTAAATCATGACCTACCTACCCTATTTTCTGAGGCATGTTATCGGAACTACAGAATTATTTTTTCCCCTTATAAAGCAACTTCATGTGAGCATCAGATGAAATCATTGTGTTGAGACATTATTGTAATTCATATGACTAACTCAACATTGACAATACAGACAAGATCATTGCCTAGGGGTATTTAACGTTTAGATCCCATATGGTCAATTTATACATGTCAGCATCACAATGAGTTCATCTACAAATTTAGACATTTTATCTTACCTATACTATAGTAAACTCCTAGTCCTACCTATACATACGTAATAGACAATATTATTGACTTGATTTACTCTCATTTGGCCAACAATTGTATTACAAATGTCAGCCATATGGTATTTACAAACCATACTTTTATACAATTTATCTGCCATACTGTTATACGACAATTATCAGCCATACTGTTATATGACAATTATCAGCCATACTGTTATACGACAATTATCAGCCATACTGTTATACGACAATTATCAGCCATACTGTTATACGACAATTATCAGCCATACTGTTATACGACAATTATCAGCCATACTGTTATACGACAATTATCAGCCATACTGTTATACGACAATTATCAGCCATACTGTTATACGACAATTATCAGCCATACTGTTATACGACAATTATCAGCCATACTGTTATACGACAATTATCAGCCATACTGTTATATGACAATTATCAGCCATACTACTGTTTGACAATTATCAGCCATACTACTGTTTGACAATTATCAGCCATACAGTTATATGACAATTATCAGCCATACTGTTATATGACAATTATCAGCCATACTGTTATATGACAATTATCAGCCATACTGTTATATGACAATTTTATTTATTTTATTTTATTTGGCAAAAAATATTCAGGAAACCACAAAACAAAAACGGAAATAACACTACAGCTTTCACAAACAAACAAATACAGCACTGAATACATTTGCCGAGGATAACAAAAAAAAGTTTTAACAACTTATTTCCATTGTGGTCCACAAATAATAAAACAATTATCAGCCATACTCTTGTATGACAATTATCAGCCATACAGTTATATGACAATTATCAGCCATACTGTTGTAGAACAATTATCAGCCATACTGTTATATGACAATTATCATCATACTCTTGTATAACAATTATCAGCCATACAGTTATATGAAAATTATCAGCCATATACAAGTATAAATAAGAGTTACATGAACTATTGATTGTGATGTAACCCAGAAATGAACAAAGTAAAGTTGTTTTAAAAAATGCAAAATAATCCCCATCTCATTCATCTATCCATATGCTACCTTGAAGTCATATGAATACTATGAATTGTTTGACCAAAATATAATCAAAAAATACATATTTCTGTACAGATATCTTCTTTGTAAGGAAATCTAAATAGACTTATCCATAGGAATTAAATGTACATTTCACATATTAAAGAAAGACAGAAGAGGAAATGACAGCTGTCATCTTGCCAAGAATGAATTTGAATATATGCACTCTACCCAGCCCTGAAGCAAACTACAAACTGATGAGCAGTTGCAGAGAATAGGTTGAAATGGCAATGGGGAGAAATGAATGAGCTGGTAAAAGATCAGACCCTCATAATTGGTCTAGAAAATCTACAAAATAATTTGGGGAAATTTTGATTTTGGGTGCAATTACTCTCCCCCCCCCCCCCACCACCACGTACGTACACACATGACAAACATACACGGGCATTTGTTTCCCGAGTTATGTCTCAGAATATTTCTATCAGAATACAATAAAATGTCGATAATATCGTTAATATTGACGTATTTAGCCAACTATATAATTACGAGAGGGGTAAAATTTGCCCTTGTTTCTGTGATCGCGCAGGTTCACTCACGGCGAAAGTGTCTTCTTTCGCAGAGTAAATTTTACCCCTCTCATAATTATATAGTTGGCTAAATACGTCAATATTAACGATATTATCGACATTTTATTGTGTTCTGATAGAAATATTCTGAGACATAACTCGGGAAACAAATGCCTGTGAGTGTGAGTACATACGTGTACAGCTTTTTGCAGGTACGTACGTGGATGATAATATCTACTTGTCACCGACTCGTTGTTTTACAAGGAATATTAAATTTATTATTTCTGTTGTATACTTACATGTCCATTATCACATTGACCTTCTTGAAATCCTGGCTTACCCATCGGAATACCGTTGTGAACTCCGTGAGTTTCGTGTTTACTACTGTCATCATCTGTCTCCACTGAATCTTTATATTTGGCGATGTCTTCTTCTGAGTACAGCTCATTAATTATTTCGTTTTTTACCGCTTCTACGAGTTCGGCTTCTAAATCCTTGCCAAGTAGTGATGCCGATGTCGTGTAAAACTGAGACACGAATATCACACAGCAAGTAATAAATAACGGATTCGTTATAAACATATTTGAAAAAAGGAACGTTTCACGACGCAAGAAATTAGCTTTCACAGTGTCTCACGATGGAAGTGTTCAACAGCTGTTCACTGTGTACAGCTAAGACTCAGAGTTAGTGTTGCTGATTAAATTCCCCGTTTTGTCTGAATTTTCACTTGAAGCCCCTGATTTCAAAAGCACAAAATAAGCAGATTAATTCTGTTCAACGTGTCTCACCCCGGGGTACGGGTACGGGTCTCACCGGAAACGAAATCCGCCGATTACCTCCTCGCTCGTTTTCAGGCCTAGCCTGCGCGTCACTAGATGTAAAATGGAAAAAAAAATGACAAAATATATTGGATTTGATTGTCGGCGAGGGCGCTGCACGGGAAAGCTTGTTCGTCGAACAACATGGAAAACAGATAAAGTTTTTTAAAAGCGAAAACCAAAAAAGAATAGGTACTTCATCTAAACATTGTGGTGAGACATTCAAAATGAATAGGCCTAAACTGCTTTCTTTAGTTAAAAAATATCAACAATAACTCTGGTTCATCCAAGATATATCCCCAATCCGGGCTGTTTAATATAGATTTTCTCCAAGACCTCGAAATAATTGTTGTGTGTGATGTGTAATTTTTCTGGCAGTAAAACCATATCTGCCGCCCCCTAGCGTTGATTTGGTTTCGTACACGCAAATATGACTAGGATAAGATACGTCGTGTCGTTCCGCCCTCGCCGGCCTCCTCTCTTGAGTGAGAGGGGTTGACCGATGTGTGAGGGCGCCCCGTCATGGTGTACTGTACACACTAATATACATTATCCCCCCAGTGTATGTGCTTTTGATCAGCTCATCAGTCAGCGGACACGAAACACAGTGCAATAAAATATGCTAAAAAAAGCTATAGCGACTGGACATGCCGATGACTAAGCTTCAACGTTCATTCGAAAAAGTGAAAAAGTTAATGAACCGTGTTATTAATAACCCAGTTAATCGTATATTGACACGTACGAATTAAAGGGGAAAGTGAAAGCTGTTTTATGTGCCCATCCAACTTCAGATAGTCTAGTGCTGTCCTTCATCGAAGTTTCCAGCTCTCTCTCTTTCTGGGTTAGAGACCATGTTGGCATCCAGACTAACTTCAAGACCCCCCCTCCCCCCAGATTGATCCACATACCGGGTAACCCACATGGACTATATCGGAATCCTTCTCGGTTTTCTCCTCTCTCCATATCGGGATACTCCCCACATGGTCCCCACTGCCTTGTCCCCATCCTTCAGTTTCATCTTTTCTTCCAACAAGATAAAAGCTAATACCATAACAACAGAATAAATCATCTTTCATATTCCATTTTTCTTGAATTGTACTATTCTAAATCAGGCCTAAATAACGCCCAAATACTGCCCACATCATATCAAATTAATTTCCGATGAAATACATTTCCCTTCGCCCAGTACACTGGAACACAAGTTTTGCACGTTGGTGAAATACTGGCTGTTTTCCCCTCCCACTGACCAATTTAAAAAATCTCTTCCCATGGAAAATTCATCCATTAACAGTTTTTTGCACAGTGTTTCGTTGCTGTACCTGATAAGAAATTGTAATCCCCAATGTAATCTACGCCACAGGTCAATCCCCAAGAAGCTTCGTCCCTTTCGCGTTGCCGTTGAGTGGTTAGTGAAATTTAACCAATGAGGGCGCATGCGCGCGCCCGTACTTCAGCCGATAGCCGGGTCGAAGCAGGCGTGACCATACAGCTGAGCAAATCCAGTGAGAATATAAGGGTTTATATTTACCAGGAAAAAGATAAAATTATTTAAAAGAATTGCACTGTTTAACATAGAGAAATTAGGATTGTCAGATTGACGCAACAGACACTGGCTGGTCCACAGGGGCATGTATTATTGCTTAGATTTCCGTTTTCTTAGGAAAATATCATACGAATCTTGCTGCTACAAATGTATCGATATCTATAGTACTACGTACTCTCTTTCCCTATACAGGTAGGAATATATATTCAAAAGGTTGTTATATTTAGTCTGTAGACCTGGAAAACAACAATCTATGCAATATTACACGCCCCTGTGGGCTGGTCAGTTGGTACATGGTTGGTTGGTCGTTTGAAACTGTACGCATTGTAAATTGAGGACAATTTTGAAACCATTCGTAGGCGTTGATTTACTAGATATTAACTTTATACGTCTACATGTCTAATGTTTATAATTACAGACATAACATCCGTCGACGACGGTGAAGGTTAAGGTGGAGGGGGCGAATATGTCGAGACTGTTCACCAAGACGTCTGACAATGTGAGATGACGCATTTATATTTACTAGGCTATAGGCCTACAGTCTCATTACACATTCGTTTAATTTGTTATAAATTAAAATAATTTCTATAGAAAGATGAAAAGAAATAAAAGGAAGCGATAGCTGTTTTGAAGTCTTCGATGTTAGTGTGTTATGCCACGATGTGACTCTCTCTTCTGCGAACAACACATCTAAAATATATACCCACTTCACCAGTCCCCGAGTGTTCGCTCATGCGCACAAGAATGCTTTTAACTTTGTATTCAAGACACAACTGTACCTTTTCAGAGGGGGAACAAAGCTACTCTGTAAAATGGAGGCTGAATGGAGCAATGTGACCCCTGTAAGAAGGATCATGTTATAAGTATTTCATCAATAGCTAAGATTTATGTCATGTTGGTGTTAATATACGATGTCGGAAAACTGATCGTACCAGCAAGTTTTATGCATTCTCAGTTTAACCTGAATCAATACATTACTAAGTCACAGACTTTTGGAACTGTAGGCCTAAAGGAAATATCAGGTGTTATTTTTATTGATGGCTCTTGGTTTTATCTTTTTTTATGATCGACAAAAGTTGTGTTGACGGAGTGTTTGTTACCTTAGGTATGTCGTGAAACGTAAAACATTTCGTTTGCCTCACTTGGTATCGGAGTATCCTGAGTGCTAAATATAGGTCATTCAAGGCTGTCAGCATGTGTAGAGTATAATGACCGTGTTTTGCATTTGATCTTGACAATCTAAACATACATAGGATATGAGGAAGAATCTAAAAGACACCACCTATGTCGTTATGATGTGTTGTCGGAAAATGTGAAAATGTTTGGATGTAGGCCTGAGTTTATGGAAAGTGTAGAGTAATTAATGTGCTGCGTGTATGAGCTGCGGGTCGCGATGGTCTGCTGCGGGTCGATGGTCTGTCACTGTCTACCTGTCTAATGGTTGCTGGTCTCAATGGTGGTTACATGATTGACCGTAAATAAATGGACAATATGTTGAAAATTTATGTTATTAAGACTGTACTGTGAGAATTCTAAAATACATTGTATGTTAGATCACCAATGTTTTCCTTTTTTTAAATAAGGACCAGGAGCCCCGAGTCAAAAATAGATAAAAAGAATGACTTTGGGAGTTTTTACAGATTAATTAACATAATACATTTGGTTCCTATATATCATTTCACACGTCCCTTTAAAATATCACAATGGGAGGAGGATGGGGGGGGGGGTATTAAATGAGGGACTGCAAAATCTTCCAAAAATAACACGAGGTACCGTAACGTGTAACCATGACATTTGTGTATTTTACTGACAGTTGTGATAGCTACAGCAAGAACTAGATCTTTTAGTTTGTCTTGTTGATCGCAAACCGGAATGCTGACAAATTTCAAACTGCACAATAATGGTTCATGTATGTAACTGTATTTCGTATAGCCGACTCCTGGGGGTGGACTTTGAAACGACACCATCCGTAGCATTTGTCGCGAGACAACAATCGCTTCAGGATATCACGTTATCACAAATCTATATGAAATATTGTTACCGTGAGAGGGTGGTGGATCGGTTGCTGAGAACTTTCATTGTTTGTGGGCGTTGTCACGAATCTGTCATGACTGTGTTTGAATTTCTGTGGTATATACTCAATAAATTAACCTATTAATAGAAAAAGTGGGTTGATTGATAACATATTCTTAGCCAGGAAATATTAAGTGACCATCAAGTAGAAAATATTGCAAGTATGTTTTTGGTGTATACAATTTCAGCAAAGGAAATGTATCTATTAAGCATTCATTTCCTTAGATCAACACCGTCCTAAAACCGCAGGCCTCTTTACGGCACTATCCAAAACGCATCGCAAAAAATCATTTTTCGTTGCGTCAGCATAAATGATGTCTGGCTTACGGGAATGGAGATTAATTGAAGTGATATCAAAGTGGATTTAGTTTATTCCTGGTATCTTATATCCCCAGTCTATAACATGAGATAATCTATCCTCAGTTTATCGTCTGAGATTTTTTAAACATGTATCCCTATCAAAGTATTGGATCACACGGTTTGCCTATAGGCTGTATTCTGTCAGTCTACGATGCAAGCACATTTCCACTCGTACATTCGCCTCCTGATCTGTGATATCTTAAGTCCTGCACGCACACAGATGTAATCTAACGTTACTTTGTCAATCTCATGTTACCTTAAATCTGTTGGTGTGGATACCAAACTCGGAAAGTGGTCCGTGAAAGCAAACCCTTCACAATGTGTCAAACTTAACCCCGGGGGGCTTATACCAGTGACCTTTTGTGGTAATTTCTCTGCAAACATTCCAATATATAATAACAAACACAGAAAAATCGCGAAAATAGGCTGTTTATTTCTTCTTCGTATAAACCACAACCATCCATATACAATAGAAAAAATATCCACTTACACAAGAACGGAAGGTTTCTGCTAACATATATTACTAAGCATACCCCGAGTAAAAGGGCAAGCGGTAAAAACTATACAGTATAAACTTGGAAGTAAATAATACATTTCATTTTCGGCGTTGTTCATTTCAAACAACACGCCGTTTAAACGCAGCATTTGTTAAAGAGAGAGAGATAAACACAGTACATTGAGGAAATAGTTGCCTATCTTTAAATTCAAATATTTATGTTGCCAAATAGTTCAAACTTTACAAAATACAGAAATAAACAATAAGATCTGTTCTAAAGGTTACACTAATCACACAGTTTTATGTTTACATTTGACCAGTCTGTACACATGCCTAGTATATTCCAGATTGTTGTACGGTACCAAACCACAGGGACACGTAATCTTGCTTTGATAAAGAAGATTTATATGAACGAATATTATAACGAATACTGTTGCTACGAATATGGGTGCACTATGTATTCTCCATTCGTATACGTTCGACACAATGAAAAAAATGTCAGCGTAGTTAATAATTATATTTTATTTATCCACCCAAAGAATTAAGAGGGAATAAAAATAGCAACGTAATTCGTACTCGTTACGTATGAAATATTTTATATATACACCTATACACGCAAAATTCCGTGTCCCGGCGTACCAAAATAATGATATTGAACTGTTTGCTCAAATTACTGCAAAATGTAATCGTACAACATTTAGTGTATGCAAATGAGTTAAACCACAGATCCATGGTTAAACCGTTAAAAATCTTCAGACTTTGAATAAAACCGAATCAACATGAAAACCACAATACTATTAAATTATTATCGTATATCAAACGACATTACAGTTGATCGAGAGGGTTTCTTGAATTATATTCTGTAATCTCACGCAAAATATCAACAACTGTCAACAGAAATCAGATCGGATTTGACATCAGCCTTCCCAGATTCTAACATATGGTGTTCTATTTGCCAAACATTTCATGTCCGGAAGGCGAATGACAAATTCGAAACAAATGCACGTGGGTGTTTTGTTTGTTTGTTTGTTTGTTTGTATGTATGTCTACCTCGCTGGATCTGTGCACAGACAATTATACTTGTCTGTGATCTGTGACGTGGGTAGAATCGCAGACAAGAAAGGAGGAAAAGTCTGTGGTAGACTGAAAGTAGAACGATCACTTTGCATAGTCTCATATTTAGTGACGTGGGTGTGAATGTTAGGAGACGATTAAATCCTTATAAGTGTTAATGATTTCTAGAAATGTTAACGACCATTAACAATTTGATGGGAAATACACACTTCTTCAAGACGATTGCCAGGTCATTCACAGTGAGTGTCGGTCAGTAAAACTTAATAGGTTAAAATTCACAAGTTGCCCACATGGCATCGTAAAAATTGTACTTATTTATTAACATCGTAACATTTGTCTATGTGGGTTCCAGCATAATTGATTTTAATTAAACCATAAGGTATTGACAATTCTATCTGAATTAATTCCAAAGACAAAAAATATCTCTATTATTATATGGAAAAATAACGTCTGAAAATAGCAGCACCATGAATCTATTAATTTGACATTTGGAAAAATACAATATTGTCAACAAGAATTTAAGAAAATACAAATATCGGTTTAAACTAGGTGATATTATAACAAATGGTAACAGCAAAATAGATTTTGTCAAAAACAAAGAGGAAAGTGTATAATTGGGTCTAACCAACGTGAAACCATTGTCATTTATCAGTAATGGGGATACACATTGTTTAAAAAATCTGTCTACTTGTAATGCTAAGTGTTGTCACGGTACACAAAATACACACAACCTGCACCAGGCTAAGTTACTGATTTGCCCAACTACTACTACTACTACTACTACTACTACTACTACTACTACTACTACTACTACTACTACTACTACTACTACTACTACTGATCTAGTTCCTATACGGTATCGTTACGAATTACACCTAGTTAGAGACCAGATTGACATCCAGACTACCCAACTACAGGCATGTACGAATGTTACGGAACTTCTCGGTAATAATTTCAATGATCTTCAAAAATATTTTTTATCTTTAAAAAAAAAGACATTTATCATGATCTTTCGTACATGTGTTTGTTAGATAAATATGTTAAATTCATTTTAAGAATTCATTCATGTGTTTTGTTTAAACTATACAAGAGAATTTACAACACTTGAAGGGTCAACATATTCAAAGTATAAATCATTAGAAAATGCACTGTGATGAGTGTGGTAGCAACCTCACACTTCATTATGTATATGAGCTATGTACACCTCACTGCCGATACTTAACAGGCTTTCACTGTGAGACTGGGGCTTTACAGCTCTCGAAAACGTCAAGGTTGGCAATTGAAGTTAATGGTTGTAGGGAGCAAGGTTAATGGTTGTAATGGGGACGACTGATTTTCATGGGCGCCACTGACCGAATCAAACAGGCGGAGCCACTTTGCAAAAAAAAAAATTACACAAGTAACGACAGATGTTTATAGTCATTCTTTATGTACTTTGCAATATCCTGTAGTTGTAAAGTTAGGGTGATGAGAGCCTAAATCTAGACTATTGACCCAATCTGGAACTCCGCTACTCGAGTGTATGATAATATATATGTGTGAATTTTGAAGTTTGTTGACCCTTAAACAGTATTGAAAGTTATTCAGTTACATTTTATATTAAAAGAAATCCACAAATGAATTTCATGAATGTTTCTGTCACAATGGGTAAGTTGTTTTGTTTGACCTAATCATGGAAGGCGGTCAAAATAACAGGTTAAAGATTACAACTAGAGGACGGTGCATTTGTACGCTAAAATGACTGTGGATCAAAGTGCACCTACGTATCACAAAACAAAATATCGAACTCATAGTGATTAGGCTGTGTATACAAACACTTGCTGAAAAACAATGATATGGTCTCTATCACAAAGAACTGTACTGTACTGTGGTAGATGTAATGGAATGAAATTAGGCTTGGGGCTGTTTTTCAGGTTAGTCCACTAAAGGAAATAGTGGTCTGAAATTTCAACAAAGGCGCTTTAGCTTTGTAACGTAACCTTTGTGTTATTTGTAAGAACTGTCCACTCAATCATCGGGTGACCTCGTAGGGGGGGTCACCGAGAAAAGAACGATAGACGGCTGGGACAATCCATTCGATGGTGTCCAAATGGCAACCCATTATTTACTAAAAGACATATTTCATGTATGGGCTTTCAATCTTTTGAATTTCTACAATGTAACACGGTATAGCAACGATTCCATGTTTGTATCGAACACACCTTTTACGGAGATGATGTACGTGACGTGGCGAGGTAGTGCAAAAATATATTAGGATATCAAAACGAAAATGAAATAATGTTCAGCACAGTCTGACATAGATAAATCACGGTCCCTATAAAGAGACGGTGGATGAATAGACGGACTGTGATTTGGTTAGGAAAATACGTGTAATAAACGCGAAATCGGTGGCGTTTGGCTAAAGTGAATTACAATATTTGCATTTGACGCAGATAGATGGTGACAGGATCTTTATCATGATTATTACACTTGTAGTGCAAGGATGGGTCAACCTATGACGTCATCACATCATGGGCTTGTCACAAACATGCTGGTATATACATATATAACACGTATAAGGTGTTGTGTATTGACATGATTGAGGTAGACTGGAGGAAACACAAACAACATAAAGTATATATATATGTATATGAAACACGACGCCTTGCTAGTTAACTGTGTCAAGGTTGGCACACTCACAATGGTGCATTCTATCAAGTACTAGGGATACATTACAAAACACCTGCTATCAACTATACCAACATACACATGTACATGAAAAGATTACTAAATGAAAAATGTCCTTACTACAAGATATAAGTCGAAAACTACAATACACATATTTACGGCGTGGTTCAAGAGGGTGGGTCGCTGACGGTAGTTCAAGGAGTGTATTTTGACATGGCCCTCCTAAACGTTTGACACTATCATATTTCTGTAATCTACGTTGCACATCTGCTATCAAATAACAAAACATTATAAGGTCATTGTACCGATAATGAAGAACTTGTACCATTCCTCTAGTCTCGGTAAAGTATCTTCATCGTGGCATAATCCTTGGCTTCTAATTCCATTGATGACTTGTACCATTTTCTGAGTCCTTCCATTTGGTAATTAAGCGTACTAACTTGTGTTTTTACGACCATTTTGGGGAATATGTACACGGTGGAACTGAAGCGTCTACCTTTCATGGACGGCGCCATGAATATTTCTGACTTGTGGTGTCGATAACCGTCGTCACACGATACGCTCGTACTGTATGATTTCGGCACCAGTTTTGGCACACAACGGACACTTTCTTTGAACCGTTGCTGTTGCTCGTAATGACAGTGCTCTCCAAAAAGACGTTCTTCCACCGATGGTAACTTGGCTAATGATACGGTTTCACTATAGAAGTATGGAACAACAATGCCATTTGTCTGTTCAACAGTAAAGTCCCGTTTCTGACCTGGTTTTATGCATACAACCATTTTTAAGCTGAGAATCTCACACGATGTTGTAACCTAGCAAAGAAAAAAACAACGAGAAATATTAAAGCAAACATATCAATCGCACCAGTATCGATGACATCATGCGATATTAATTTGAATTAATACACGTATAACACCTGCTACGGATTTATTCTCTATTTTTCAACGCACACATATTGTATAAAATCGCAATGACCTTTGGACCGCAACGTCAAACAGTAGCCGCTGTTATTCTAACATTTAACAACCAGGACATTGATACATACGGTGAACGTAATTAAAGTGCAATGTACACAAAAAAGATGATGTTAATTACAAAACGTACATCGCTACAGTTTAGCGTCATTTCAAATCAATATCACGTTATCTTAGTTAACTGTTTGGACCTTGTCATTAATTGTAAATACACTATTTTATTGAATACACAAAGCGTTTATTTCTTAAACGGGGTATTATATAACATAAATGCTTTAATACCCGCGTGTTTTATGAAATTCGATTAAATCGGGAACTGAAACGAGAAATCCTACACGGAAACAGAGCCTAAATTTAAGTTATGTCTCTTCAGAGAGATAGAACCAAGAACCGTGTGAATACGTGTACTCGCACGTAGTAAGGCATGACCATAGTTCACGGCTAACGGTAAGGAAATAAACAGACATTTGCATACACACGGTTTGTTCAGTGAGCTGTCACACGCCGTCAATTTGATCTTCTTCGACTGATAGTAAAAGGTGGGTATTCAATTGTTACACACAGTCGGTTGTCGCCGCCACCCTATTAATGGCGTACACTCCATTTTGAAGTGAAAAGACCGACATATGTACACAGTACCTGTAACACACCGTGACAACCAAGGCAAGTGTCTCAGGTGTAATATTGCACACAACAGTAAGACATGTCAATTGACATACACACAACGTCGATGTATACATGCATATACACATACTGTTACTGTACCTTGGCATTCGACGTCTACACCGACACACAGAATTCGTTCACACCTTCAAAATCCCAGAGACAATAGTGCATATAGTATACTACTGAGCGACGTCTTAACGTATTAACAGCATTCAAGGTTTGTTGTACTGTACTGTACAGTGCACTGAGGTAAATTGGGGACACCACTAAAGACCACACGTCCGTCGAAGGTGTTAATATGCAATTCGGTGATCACGTGATGAGTCATGTGACCGCCTATTGACCGAGAACCCGCCTGTTTCATATCGCACACTCATCCTGCGCCCACTCTTGATGTCAGGGACAAAAGCACCATATGGCAGAACAACAATATACATCTAACAGATGGTATGTTTATTGTTTTTCGTGGTCGAAGTATGACAATGTGATCAAAGAATGATAATGAAGTTGTGAGTGAATTTGGAATGCGATGGCAATATTTGTAAAAAAAAAAAAAAAAAAAAAAAAAAAAGCGTTTCGTATCACTTGCAATGCAAATAAAACTACGTACACACATACATTAACATATCAAAGGACACATGGAGTTTATAGCATAATGTAGTGAATAAGACACTTTACGTTGTTGAGATGGTCAGTCCGCAAACTTTTCAACATATCAACATTAGATACGGGTATTGAATACTTACGTTGAATCTATTTTGAATATCGTGAATGGGATATTTACGAACCTTTTGTAACTGTTTGTTTAATTTGTGTTAAGTAGAAATGTATATACAGACAGGACTAGTTGTCCAAATGGCATCTCGAATATCAAGTGTTTTGGCCTTTACGGAATGCTTATCAAAATCATGTTGCGCTGCGGACACACCCACAGACCGTACATATGTAATATCATGATTCATGCGCAGTATGGAGTTGGCTTGTACGTTTCCGAACACATTTAGTGTAATTAATATTTGTCACCAAGGTGTCACTAAAAATAGTTTGATATCGTGAATATTTTTGACAAACAAAGGTCTAGTTAGGCGGGTAGGTGGGGAAAGTTTGAGTTTGAGTTTGAGTTTGAGTTAGAGAGAGAGAGAGAGAGAGAGAGAGAGAGAGAGAGAGAGAGAGAGAGAGAGAGAGAGAGAGAGAGAGAGAGAGAGAGAGAGAGAGAGAGAGAGAGAGAGAGAGAGAGACAGACAGACAGACAGGCACGCAAGCAGACAGACAGAGATGAGATCTAGAGAGAGATGGGAGAGATAGAGACAGATACAGAGACATAGAGAGACAGGGATAGACAGATCTAGAAACATACATACATAGATGCATACATAGATACATACATAGATACATACATACATACATACATACATACATACATACATACATACATACATACATACATACATACATACACACATATACATACATACACACATACATACATACATACATACCATACATACATACATACATACATACATACACACACACACATACATACATACATACATACATACATACATACATACATACATACATACATACATACATACATGCATACATACATACATACATACATACATACATACATACATACATACATACATACATACATACATACATACATACATACAGGCAGACAGGCAGACAAACAATTCGAGACCCCTGCCCTCACTACTTGCTAAAAGATGTTCATACCCATTCCCTATCCTTGTAAACCACCATTGTCTTCATATGACAAAGTACATGTGCACAGTATAGTCGAAGTTTTTAATCAATTGCGTCATCAACTAAATTTGCCAGGTACTGGCTGCCTGTACCAAGTGTGGTAGCTTGGCTCGGAAGGCATTTGGGTAACATTTTGTTGTATACTGCCCTCAAACGACTGTCTGCGTATTTGTCCACCCAGACCATCACCGCTATAGTAAGGGAACGAGTAGCATTTATGGCCAGGGGAGGGGGCTGAAGAGAAAATATTGGACAATATATTTTTCGTAACCGCCCCCCCTCCCTTAGAGATCTCAAAAAATGTCATGCCCTCCGAACTTTACCCAAGGCTTTTCCTAGCCTCAAAAACTATGCAGATTTCTATATATAATATACAAATTATGTTGTACCCCCCACCCCTACCCCCAAGTCCGTGTTTGTAAATCAATGACATGAATCGCACGAAAATAAAGGATGTGCGAAAAAATTTTGTGTAAAGGATCCGGAAGTGAATTTTCAAATAAATTTGTAACATTTTGTCACGTAAACTTATGGTTAGTTACAAACGCAGACTTAAACTATTTTGTTTCACATCATGGTTTTTTTTCCACGTCAAGTTATCTTATTGCTTACAAATCTCTCTGTAATTATATGGCAACTTCAACGCAAATCAGAAATTTAGTTTATCACAGCTATTACTTTTGATGATTTTCTAGTAAGCGTATCCATAACGATGTATCCTTTGCAATATGTCAACGAAGTAACCCCGTGTACAAATACGATTTTTTTTCTTTCTTTCAATACTGTCAACTCTGTGTTTACTGTGAGTAACGGTGATCATTTTAGCGGTAACTAAACCCACTGATTTCTATCGTTGTTTGCATGTCAAGGTCCCAGTCTATACATATGACACTGTTAATAACAGAAGACGACAAAAGTATGACGGTCAGGTGACGATGCTATGGCTGCGTGTCATTGGCTCATATTTGTTGCCTATTGCAAGTCAGTGATCTTACTTTATCGTGAACAATCTACGCTGTTGTTGGTTATCTTTGTGGACTTATCAATACAGTGCCTAGTACAATGTCATACAGTAAAAAAAACCCAGCTACATCTAACCCTACTCGCTTATCATCCAGTCAGGGTCAAGTTTTTCAGACACACCCCGCCTAAAATAAAGGTGACGACGACGTTTTCTACAAAGACTTAATGTTTTATGACCCAACACCCCCTCCTTATATGACTCAAGCATCCCCCCTACCCGACTATCTTGCAAATTCGCATTAATGTACTTACACAGGCAGGCGACGAATCTATATCGGGTGGTTTACGAAAGATCACACGATTAAGCTTACTTGTTGCATATAAATCATCGACTGAACTATTCTATGATAATGTTACAAGCCTTCGAAGGAATTTAGTCTTCTGGCGTTGTCAGTACATGTAACAGTTGATGGCATAATAACATTGGGATTTCCGCGACTTTTTAGTAAAATGCTTCATATATAACATAGTCATCAACTTGCTCATATATTGTGAACAAGGATCGAATCATACCAACAGAGAGTGATAATTGAGTATGCATTAGAATACTACATAATGTACAAAGTGTAGGGTAAATTACCCCCAACACATTGGTCACCTCAGCTTACCCGAAGTCAAACTAGTTTTTTATGTCTGCCAAGTTAGATATCTTATTGAATATTAATAGAAGATCACAGAACTTACGCATCGTATGACGTGAATTCTCCGTTGTAGAGGGATAAATACCATTGTGTTTTCAACAGTGAACAAATAGACAATGTCTTCTCGATGTTGTTACCCAGTGGTTTCAAGCGTTCAGACTGAAATTGTATTGGCTTTCACCTGATATATGTTACTAGTACCTGAGTTTTTATCAAACAGGAAACTGGTGGAGAGGTTGATAGAACAAACTCGGCGTATCATTTCCTCAAAACGCGTCAGTTGTGGAAAGAGGGAAGCGTTCTATATTCATAGCGATACTGGTATTCGGTCACACTAGCTTATCGCTACATCGCATCTTTACACTCTGCTTGAACTTCCCCATGTTTAGTACACGTTCCCGTTACTTATCAACGTTTCACCAAATAAATGTCGACATATCTGTTACACATTTATAGAATATATCGGTATGTGGTCCCGGGGATGGTGTGTTGAGATTATATTGAACAAAATGCTACAGCTGTGTGGATACTTGTGAATGTGTATTTGCAGGAAGTTGCCAAAAAATACACACCGCACAAAAGACTAGCCTAACTACACGTATCAACAGTGTGAATATATTCATGTATGATATGTTGTTCGTTAAAATTGCACTAACTGGCGTATGAAATTTCCCCCCTTCTCACAGGGGCACGTATTATTGGTTGGCTTGCCGTTTTCTTAAGGAAAATATCATACGAATCCTGCTGCTACAAATGTATCAATCTAGTAAACGTAGAAATAGTGTTATTTCCTCAAAGGTAGGAAATTATAGTCAAAAACGTTGTTATCTTTAGCCGGTGGACAAGGAAAACAACAATCTACGAAATACTACACGCCCCTATGCCCCTTCTGCAAACCGTTGCCGCAATGACAACCAGCGGGTTTACGACGATGATGTTTTATGGATTTTTCCAGAAACTAATTTACTTGGTCGACTAATATAACTCGTAATGGTGATTATTTTAGGTAAACATAATTACCATGATATAATTCGATTGTGGTATCAATAGTCTGACCAACACAGAGAAGTGGTTTTAGGAATGTATACATAGACGACGACAGGATTACCAAAAGAATTTTGTTCAGAACATGATGCGTACAATATACAAGAAAACCACGGGACAATCTGACAAAGTGAGGAATATTTAGAGTAAAGAGCTATGTTTTATATAGTCGGTTTCTTGTCTAATTTAAGACTTGTTGAGTTCTGCTTGCAGACGGAGTAATTCGGGACTCGATTCTGACAATTGAGGGACACCGTCTGCAAGCAGGACGAAGAAGTATACAACGAGTAACACTGAAGTAAAGCACTTTCTCTATATGTGCTTAACTCGTTTTTATACCATTCATATCAAGTATGAAAGTATACTGTTTCATATTTGGTTTATTTACAAGCCTAGCATATGGTCTTTCTAATGTGGTCAGTCGGTAATTGAAACTATGCTTTTACACTTGATATGGATACTATAAATGGTTATGGTACTTACAAAAATCTGCTTTATTTTGGTGTTATTGGTTGTACATGCTGACACTTTGAATTTAACTTATATTGGGTTAACAAGGGACACGGGTGTCAGAATTTGTCTAATCATCATCGGAGTTCCTGTTTAGCGATGCCAGAAGAAAAACAAGGTTTCGAAAAGCCATTTTCAGTTGCAGGAATTGCAAGGCTAGAAAGTAAACTATCATTGCAAACTACATACATAATATATGGTTCCAAAGGCAATAAATGCAATGGAGTGGAAACAAATTAGATGAAGACCTGACAAAAAATGAATTGTAAATTAAAAGATGTTGATATCAGGGAATGTTGCCATAGATACAAACATATCACATGATAACGAATTTTACATCGTCACAAGATTTGTTTATCTTAAGTCAAGAAATATTGTAATTTAGATATCAATTTGCCTACATTTTGCATTCTAGCTAACCAGAGCTGTTATTTCTTCCGCGACACTGCGAAATAATGGATGTGAGTCTTGGACGGTGCCGTAAAAGAGGCTGTGTTTTATGACGATGACATTTTGGGACAGATGCTTCTTTTTATGGTTTCATCAAAGCTTATTTCAGCGGGTTTTATAGTATTTATAGTTACAATATTGTGATTAGTATTTTTTGTTGGATGCGAGTTAAGAACATGCATAGAAAGCAAGGTGGATGATATATGAAACATATATAAACACACATCGTGCAAATGAAGTGGTCTCAAGAAATAACAATTTTTCACGCGTGAATTTACAGATATACATTTTGAGATCTAAGTAAACGTAATAGTAATAATGAAGGTGGGTGTATATATTTTGACGAAACATAACTTGCTCTCGTTCATCTTGTCATTTTCGTCATGTACAATCACTTGGTTTTTTTTATATACACCACCGTCAAATATATAATATTGGATGGGTCTGTGGTATATAACGGGCCTCGTGGTACATTTTATAGGTGGTAGGAGAAAAGCGAGAGGAAATCTCCACACGCGGACTAGATTCGATCTAGGCTATGTGGTATGGTCCCGGAGGCGAGGATGGGCTCGTGCTGTGAAATAAGGCCAAGGCATATATGATGTGTCCGTGGTGTAGGAAGCCGTGTCTGGAAGTTGGTCATATGCATGTGGTATGGGACGGGGGTCATGGTTTAGGATGGGGCCCAGGTTTTAGAATTTAATTTGTCCGAGATGCAGACTGTGTCTGTTATGACCAAATATGTATGTTGGCAACAGTCTAAAGACATTTTACGTGGCGATTAATGGTACTAATCAGATGCTAAAGGTATGCTTGGGATATACACACCTGTGGTGCTTTTAAACTAACAGGTCTGTCAACGCAAAAAATATACGCAAGTTGTTTGGAGACCATTTTTGCTAACTCACTAAATGTAGTGGTCGATAAATTACTTTGGAAGTATCGATTCTATGCAAAACTTATTAAAAATTCAGAAGAGAAAACAAAACCAACTCTTGGCGGTCCTTTGTTATCTGAAATATTGCGATCCAGTCTCCAAGACAACAATGGGAATATTTACATATCCAATTCAAGTGATGAGTCTTAGCTCCACCTCGCAATCAATACATTGACGGAGAGTGCCTCACGTCGGCAGACATCATCGGACGGTACTCTTACATACATCTACATACGTGTTGTTCTTTAAAGTTGTCGTTAGAGCGGTAAAAATGCCTGAACCTGACATAATCGAGGAGGAAGAAGACGATGCTTTGCCGGAGTTGTCATCATCTGGCGGGGGTAGCGCACATACGTCCCGCCGAGGGTCTGCAACCTCCCGTATATCCACGGGATCATCGGGAAGTGGCTCTTCGGGGAGTATGAACAAAATGGGCGATTTTGAAATCTGCTTCGAAGGTAGCGTAGACAAAAAGTACGAATGTGCTGCCTGTTGTCAAGTTCTGAGATACCCGGTACAGTTTGAAGACTGTGGTCACCGTGTGTGCTCTTCATGTTTACCCGATCTTTTGAGGTAAGTCACTGGAGTTGAATCTATAGTAGAATTCAAACCCCAAGAACTGATAATCACCATATGAATTGTCAATCATTTCTGCCAACAGTGGCCATCCAGCCATTCTCAGCCCAAGCAAGACCTAATACCTAGCAGAATTGTTGTTAAATAAAGCTGCGTACTATACTATACAACTAAAGGTATACAGACTGTCGTGAACATTTTGTAAGGGTGAAAATATATAGCTTCATTATACGTGATGGATTCAACGTTAACTAGAAGTTTAACATATTACTGTAACCCCATGACTACTACTATAGCATCAACACTACTACTTTACGATCTGATAATTATCGCTACGAGTTGTATAGTTTACACTCTACTCCTGACAAAGATAAAGACAAATTTCGCTCCTGAGTATCTTCCATTATTAGACCTATCCTTTGGTCGCTAAAAAAGACTATAATATAAACCGGTCTGATCAGAGACAGTCTTTAGAAGAACTCCGAAACCAACCCGCTAGAATGATCCAGAATATATCATGTTAACTGTCTCCTATATCGTCATAAATATCGAGTGCTACAGGTTGACACAACACCCGACTATCTCCTAGGCAACGGGAGATACTGAATATTATTAATCTTAAATGGCCATTTTTCAACTTTTTGGTTTTCTTACCTTTTTTTTCTTAAAAGAGGACACTGTGTCTTCCCTCAAACCACTATCCAAAAATAGAAAATTTAAAGATATTGTTATGACCACATACGTGAACGTGCGTGTACATATATCTTTTCCATACGTTATTAAACTCAGCAAAATGTGACTAAATACAATGTCCTCGGCCAAGGTGAGATAGTGACAAATTTATGTTGCGAGAATAATTTTTTCTTAGAGCCATATGTCCCCACACTATTAATAGCTAATGTAGGTGTGGAAGTAACTTACAATACTTTAGCTCTGATAAAAGGAATACCGAGACGTTATTTTTATCGACTTCAATTCTTTGGACTGAGGACATCTACATCTTACCACGTTTTCACTATATTCCTGTCATAGCGGCTTTTACACAGAGTGTCACGTTCTGATGTTGTCTATCAGTGTACCTTTATTCTTTTTTCTCCACAATCCACATTGTCTATCGAGGTACGGGATCTTTGCGGGCTTATGGGGTTACTTACAGTACAGAACAGCAGAGACACTCACTCAAACGCATATAGCGAGGACACCCAACACCATGTGTTTTGTTATCGAAGTCTTGATCAGAATTCTAGAAGGAACTTTCTATATACATTCTCTCATATTGTCTGAATGACGTCACTAACTGTAAATACAAGTTCGTTACGAAATGTGACCTTTCCTCCACATTTATTATATTTAATATATTAATTGTGAACTTTTCTCTCGAACATTCCAGATATCATCCCATAATGTAAATTGTTAATTTTTGTAGAAATAATCCCAAATTATGGACATTTTATAATATGAACATAGCAATATATTGTTTACCCGTCTCTAAACTCAAATACACTCTTGATACATGACGCGATTATCGTTCGATGCACCATGAATAATTCGGTGTAGGTTCGTAAAATTTGAATGAATTGCTGGAACATGTTGAAAATATTGTTATGTTTATTGTATATTTCTAATCAGCCGATCGGTACTCTGTGCGAATATAATGAAAATTCTAATTGTGATCATCCAAGCGATACTTCATCAAATGGAAATCGGCCCATTAGCTTAATTGAAATGGTACCTTTCTGTCTATGGTTGACGTGAGTGAACATGATCACCAATGGAATCGTTGAAATAACAAAGGCTCTTGTAGTATGTATAGCCAATGTACTACAAGGTCAAAACAAGCACAAGTAGAGCAATGTATCTCATATACCCATCATACACATGAATGTAGCATATATCCGTTAAAAGTGTGGAAAATGCTTAAGTTAGCAGGGTTAAAGCCTTAAATATCAACTTTTCCGAACAATACTGACCACGACGTCCATTTACCATCGTCGTATTGACCATGACCATTCTACTGAATATATATATATATATCTTCCTTGACCTTCAAAAACAACAAAAATTTGTCTATTAGTGATGAACAGCCCATTTGAAGTACTATTCTTGACAATACAATGCCGTAAATTGATCATTATGATGACGACACGATATTTATATCACAGCCAGATCAACTTCGAATTGAAACCTTGTTTCTTTACAGGGTATCTCCAAGGTGCCCCATCGACCAAACACCAGTGTCTCGAGATAGGGTGAGTATATCACTCAATGATTATTCTGGATTTTTAATTTGTAAACCATGTTCTATTATATACAATGAGGAAGCGCTGCAATAAAATGGCGTCAATATATATTGCAGTAGTCTAACAGACTTTATTTGAAATTAATAACAACCATGCCGAATATACCAGAGAAGCAATTAATTAAGTTTTGCATTTACAATCACCACTGTCGTACCGCTGGTTGAATTTACGATCATTTATCCACGTTCACAGTATTTGCTTTTGTCTAAAAACCTAATTGCTAACTCCTTGCAATGAATGTGGCCATGGTTCACGGCTTTTAGTCCCCTGCCGTAATACACACTTTTAGGCATGCCTAGACATTGTTGCTGTAAAAATATTGGAAAAGGGTATCTTACTTGAAACGCATGTTTAATGATTACGTAGGCCAGTCTCTTGGGAGATTTTTTTTTAAGTCTCAAATGTTTTCAGTTTGTTAATATTCATTTTTGTTCATTCTCGCAACCCAGAGCTGTTATTTCTTCCTCGACACTGCGAAGTACCCTATTGACGGTGCGTTTTGGACGGTGCCGTAAAAGAGACTGTGGTTTGCGACGATGTTTTCGTTTTGTAAATGGGATTGTCCTCAACTTTCTTTTCAATTTGTCCCAGTTACTAGTCGTCTCCCAATAGGTCTATACGCATTCATCCCACTGTTTCGCAATCACTCACACAGGTCAATATTTCACACAAAAGAACACACCTGTATTAAAAGTACAGTACATTATATTCAATAAAAGAATGATAAAAGCTCGGAGACTTGAGCAAGTCTATCTGCTGTGGTTAATTGTTTGAAAATTTGATCCTTAGGTCTATGTGGATACACCGTTCGGTAAAGAGATCAGTAACCTACCAGTCAAGTGTTGCAACTATACTAAAGGATGTGATTGGGCAGGAATCTTACAAGAAGTAAAGGTAGGAATCATTGCATAAGTACTACTGTATATTAATATATTTAGGTGTATATAGAATTTGAATATGGTAATTATACAATATAGTATACTGTTTTGTATTTGTGAACTGTGGAATGGTTCAGAATTGACAAAATTAAGCTATCAACATGGTTTTGGATGTTTAGACCTGAAGAAGATATCAGTCGGTAAAAAGGTTACATGAAGCTCCAAAACCGAATTTATGGATGATGCAACGTTAGTGAAGTTAAACAGTTCAACGTAT
Source organism: Glandiceps talaboti (assembly GCF_964340395.1). Taxonomy (NCBI): domain Eukaryota; kingdom Metazoa; phylum Hemichordata; class Enteropneusta; family Spengelidae; genus Glandiceps; species Glandiceps talaboti. The sequence continues at coordinate 10,440,712 of NC_135566.1, forward strand.
GCACACTCTTATTGTAGTTCAAATATATAATAATGACGTCATCTCCCTTAATTTATACATTCATTTCATTTTTCATACTTCCCCCATTTCAATATATAGACCCACATGGATGAATGTGGCTACATTATGGTTGATTGTCCCAATATATGTGGCGCACACTTCGAAAAACGTTTCCTGGAGGGTCACATTACAGAAGACTGTCACAAGAGGACTGTCCAGTGTGATTTTTGTGAGAAGAACGTCTTCTACAAAGATGAAATTGCTCACATGAATGCTTGCAAACAATTCCCAGTTCCATGCCCAAATGGATGCAAGGAAACAGAGATACCACGTGGTGAGGTAGGCAGACATAAATTCCTCTGATAGCGGGACTACACTGTGATTGCCACACTTGCGGCTGACCTTGTATATCCTTGTTCTTTCCATGTCTGGACTTGCTAAAGTCAATGATATTTCTCTGGAATATGTTTTTGTTAAACTAAACTTGGTATAATGTACGGGTTTTCATTCGTCTTTTGTGAGATGTGTTGGAGTTATTGCTAAATCCCCTGTGGATACCCACTGTCTGGAAAACGTAATACGACTGATGTGATCATATAAACACAAAACTAAAAAAAAACCGTGTAATGAATTGCATAATTTTCAGTGATATTAACAAAACTTGTGTTGTTTAACAAAACTTGTTTGATACGATAGTTAATGTTTTAGCACCTGTCATTTTCTTTCAGGTCAAGAATCATTGTGACACCGTCTGTCCTAAAGCAAAGATACCATGTCCATTTGCCGTGTGTGGTTGTGACTATAAGGTAAGAAATAGTTCTCACTTACTCACTCTAAGATTTTTAATGTCATGTTAATAGTTACTAGTAAACCCATTCACACTGCTGGACCTTGTCATTTTGGTAAACTGTATATTTCATAAGAATAGTAATGCCATTCTCATCATTGTCACCATCAACCTGGAAATCAACAGTGTATTATACTAGTACTCGTGAAAATTAACATTATTTTACATATTTTATTCTGGATTTCTCCTTTAATGTCTAGAATATATAATACACACTAATTACAATTTAGAACCCTGACTATTAATCTGCATAATGTTCTCAATGTGCCTAAAAAAAACAAAAAATAATTGAGAATTTCATTTTCACAATTACAGGGTGAACGGCAGAAGATGACGAAACACTTGAAGGATGAGCCAACCCAACATTTGACACTTGTTGGCGAAACTATTGTTAAACATGTGGACATTTTGGACGAGCACAAAGAGACACTTGCAGAACAAAAGGTATAGTGGTATTTTATCATGAAGTTTAAAATGAAATTTACATAGACCGTTACTGTCAACTTAAAAGGTTAATTGTGAAATTGACATGCGTTACGATATAATTGATTAAGTGGTCTATATGATTAATGGGTAGATTAATAACATCTACTTCACGAGGATCTACACTGTATACTGTGCATGTGTATTGTGTGTGTGTATGTGTGTGTGTGTGTGTGTGTGTGTGTGTGACTGTTTTAGAGATAAGCGTATGCGTGTTATATAACACACACACACACACAGACACACACAGACACAGACACAGACACACACACACACACACATACATACATACATATATATATATATATATATTAGCATTGTAATGAAATATTTTTTGTTCATTCGGCCTTTTCTCTGTACAGACTAAAACAATATTTTCAATTCATATCTTATTTAACATTTTCTTTATTCGTACTCATTCGAGTAATTCATATCTATGTATGTATATTATTTCTGTCTTTCAGCTAGACTTAGTGGAGTGTCGACACAAAGTTCAGGATTTGGAGAAACTGTACGGTTCTCAGCTGGTATGGAAAATTGACCGTTACGCTGAAAGAATGCAGGAAGCTAAAACAGGAAAGAAGCCAACAATATTTAGCCCTTCATTCTCAACGAGTCGCCATGGTTACAGACTGGCCGTTTCTCTTTGTCTCAATGGTGATGGGAAAGGTAAATATGATGAACAACAGTTAGTTCTCTTGTTTCTATCTATTATGAAGTGGGTTGGGTGAAGTCCTAAATGAGGAGGGTTACCACTTTTCTTTGCGTGAGCTGAGGACATGCTCAAATTACAAATTTTGTCATATGCAACTGTTTACTCGAGTGATCTTAACTGGCTTTATTACATTGCATAAGTCTATAAGACATTATAATACACGAGTACGATGGAATATCATAATTAATTTTCTGTCTGTAGAAGGGCCTGTTTGACCAAAGATACTATGGGGAGAAAGTGGAGTTAGATTTTCCAACGGTGATATTTTGGCAGCCCTCTCCAAATGTCATATAATCTGAAACGTTACCCGACAAATGAGAAGAGACGTGTAAAAAATACATGATATTGCTTGATTTCATTGATATACTAAAATGATACTTCAATTATTTATTTTCAGCAAAGAATCACTTCATGTCTGTCTTTGTCTGTATCTGCCGGGGAGAGTATGACGCCTTATTACCATGGCCATTCAGTCATCGTATCGTTTTCACCTTGATTGATCAATGTCAAGACCCCAATGCTCGTCGTAACCTGTCCTACCAAGTCAAACCTAACATCTGTAAGGAAAATAAACCGTTCTTAGGAAGACCAAGTGGTGAACGGAATGCCAGTTTTGGAACCCAGCGATTCGTTCCCTTGGCATCAGTCAAAACGCTTGATTACATTCGAGATGATACAATGTTTATCAAAGTTCATGTCGACCATGATCAGATGATCTTACTGTAGATTATTTGGAATATCAGACGATGTGATTTGATTTATTTCATTAATTAATGTGTATATTATCCGTGTGTTTGCACGTTTGTTGGTTACTCCTGTGTTCTGTACATATTTCATATTTTAAACTGCAGTCATTTTGAAGTTATTTACATAGATTTTAATCAGTGACATTAATATATGTCAATTATTTACCAAGTACAATGTGCCATTGAATTAAAGACTTGCTCAGTTTTGTATTGGTCTATTTCCTGCTATAGCATATTAGTGGTCTAAGTTTTCATCTTCACACTGATTTTTAAAGAACCACCCCTCTGTATTTCACTTTTGACCAACTATTATTGAACTGGCACACACGAGTTCTGTCATGCACTAAATAGATTGTACCATAGATGCTACACGAAAGTAGGGGCTATGATTATACCAAAGAGAAGTTACTAACATAGGCGAGTGTTGTTGAGTGGTGTTGATATACTACAATAATAATAGGAGGTAATAATACAGCTCTGACCATCTTAGACCACTCTATAGTGGTCTGAGGTGTAAGGAATTGAGAGGTACCACAGATAAAGTAAGAAACAGATCAGTAATGGACCCTCTCCCATTGTCCGAACGGGCAGATTTACATGACAATGAGTTACTTTAGACTACTGTTCAGACAATGAGAGAGGGTCCATTGCTAATCTGTTTCTTCCTTGTCTGTGGCGGTACCAGTATAGTGAGTAGGCTTCAGGACACTGACTTAGTGAGAGCATGGAAGTATCACATGGGTGATACTTCCATAGTGAGAGGGTCTGAGCATGGGGAGTACTATTACTAGTATTAGGGGAGATCCATGGTCTGAGAGACACCAATGTAGAAAGATGGGTTGAAAGGCACCACTGTATTCAGAGGGGTTGCGAGGTACCAACAAAGTAAGCGGGGCAGTAAAAATCAACATAGAGAGTGAGTGATTTTAATATGTTCATACACAACCACACAGTTAAATAGATGAATTAAATTATTTAGACCAATAGAATTGGTGTGACTATTGTAACCATGGTAATGTTTTCAATGTTGTAAATATTTTGGAATGTACATTTATTAAGACTTTGACATTGCCAACAATAACTTTATTTGTTGATCAACAACACTGGAGATTTACATTACATTGTATATTTCAGTCAAGTGATTGTAAATAAATAAATAAAGTACAGTAACAGTATGTGTCATTGTAGCCTGGTTTCCATAGAAACTTGATTTTGTGTCAGGAAAATTGTAAAACATGACAGAATGGTTTCAAGGCAAGTGTTCTTATAATGTTCAATAACAAAATGTTTGAAATCCAAATATATTACACACTCTTAAATTCTCTAAACACATCTTACATGTAAAATGTCCCAACATGCAGTAACATAACTTTGCTGCAACACAGCACAGCACTTAAACATACATGACTATCAGTTATGACAGTCCTACTTCCCTCTTCAAAACAGAATCTCTTTACGATTACACAACTCTGGCATGTTAAATGTATTTTTCTGGTTCATTAGAAAACACATTTTAGCTGCCATGTTTACGAAGAAATGCATCTGTACTGCTGGCAAGAATACAGGCACTGTGAAAATGATACATCTAGTACTGATCAAAATATTAAAATCTATCCACATTTTGTCAAGTAAAATCAAATCAAATCAAAGATTGTATCTCTACAAAGCAAACAAAAGTTAACAGACAGACATACACACAAACACAAATACATACAGACAGACAGACAGACAGACAGACAGATAACAGAGATACACAGACAGGCAGGCAGATAGACAGACAGACACAGACAGATACACAGACACAGATACAGATAGATAGATACACAGACAGAGACAGACATACATACATAGACTGACAGACACAGACAAACAGATAGGCAGGCAGACAGACGCACACAGAAACAGACAGAGACAGAGAAAGATAGACAGAAAGAAATGCACTGCCAAAGAAAGACAAACAGACAGACAGACAGACAGAAACACACAAACACACACAGACACAATGGACAGTACAGGGGTATTAACAAGGTGTTACATTGTGATTATTGCTGTTTCAGATAAATAACTTTATAGAACATATCTCTTGCATTGTATCTATACAAAATTTCCTTCACAATATAGATTTCTGTACAAATTCAAATAAATGTCTTCACACATAAGTATGAACCCTTACAACAATCCAGCCATAAATCATGCTGGCACTTACTTCATAACAACAGACTGGCTTAACACACTCACCCAACTGTTTTTAAACTGCCTCTAAAAAGTGCAGGACTTTTAAGTAACAAATTATTCAAACATCCCTGAAAATTCAAACTGAGTTATTGCTTGGTTTGACATGCTTGTTTGCATAGAATGTGTCATCTTTTATGGTGTACCAATTTCTGCTCTTCATCTGTGATATGGTAGATCTTTCTCACTGTACTGTCCATCATTAAGTCTACACCTCTGAAGAATAGAAGTAATTTGGAATGAGTTGATGGTAGATACACAAAATATATACAGTGTGTGTGTGTGTGTGTGTGTGTGTGTGTGTGTGTGTATGCATGCATGTCTGTCTGTCTGTCTGTCTGTGTCTGTATGTATGTATGTATGTATGTATGTATGTATGTATGTATGTATGTATGTATGTATGTATGTATGTATGTATCTATGTATGTATCTATGTATGTATCTATGTATCTATATATGTATCTACGATCTATGTATCTATGTATAGTTGTGTATTTCTTACCTATCAATTGGTTTAATGATAAATGGTATAGCTGATAATCCTATTGCTGTAGTTGTCCATTTCCGCACATTGAGTGGAAGACTCGTTGATTTGGCCATTAAATACAATGACAGTGCACATATTCTATTAATGGTTACACCTGGTATAATAACTGATGCCAATCCTTGCCATACTAAGCAATCACCAACAGCATGAATTACCTTCTTGGTTTTGATGGAATCATCTTTCCATTGTATCTGTAAAAAACATTTAACATAAAACAAACTCTGTCTCATGAAATCTGGTGTGAGATGTAAAATCACCTATTGAAATCAGGACGGCATATAAGTCATTTTGGAAGTTAGTTCTTTAACAAATACAAAAGGTGTGCAATTATATCATAATCCTTAATATGGCTTTTAACAGCATGTTAGTGCGGAAATAACTATAAAATATGATTCTTTTTCTTTTGTGTTTGCACTAGCCTTTCCAAAGTATCTCAAAATATCAATTTCATAATGCTGGACACCTTCCATGTGTACATACTAAACTATCAGAGTAGAAGTTAATTTTGATTCACTTTCAGACTAACATTATTGGCTTTCCAGCCTTTATCAACTGAATCAGCTGCTACATAACCACTAGCTACTAACCTGGTTGGCTTTCCAGCCTTTATCAACTGAATCAGCTGCTACATAACCACTAGCTACTAACCTTGTTGGCTTTCCAGCCTTTATCAACTGAATCAGCTGCTACATAACCACTAGCTACTAACCTTGTTGGCTTTCCAGCCTTTATCAACTGAATCAGCTGCTACATAACCACTAGCCACAAGGTAACTGAATCTAACTACTGATACTGGTACAAGTGATCTAAAGGATTCACCAACTTCATTTGCATAGCCTGTGGAAAGAAATGGAAACAAGAAAAATATGATAATTCAAATATTGTTTTGTGTTCTCTTCTTTGACGTTGAACTTTGTTGTTGAATATCAGAACACATCGCCACTAAGGTAGGCCATAGACCCCCTCCACGTGGAGGGTCTATGTGGGTGGAGGGTCTATGTGGGTGGAGGGTCTATGGGTAGGCATATCTAATATTAGCTCTGAATATACATTGCTCCAATAACTCTGACACATTTCAGAGATGTGTTGGAGTTAAGGTGGAGCACACACATATCACCCAGCGCTAATCTACAAATCTAATATAAGATATGAGTAAAATACTAAAATAGCTGCACTTTACATTTATATACATATAGTAAGTGAGACATAATATAGAATAGAGGCAGTTTTCAAACTGCAGTTATAAGTAAAAGTATCTAGGGACAGTCAGCATCATTGCATGAAGCAAAAAGTTTGTTTCATTACATCATGCACACTACCAGCAGAGTGTGTAATACACCAGATGGTGGACTGTACTTTTTGGAAGAGAAAGAGAGATAGAGAGAGAGAGCGCGCATACAGCCTACAAGAGTTTTTTGGCCAATTTGCAAAAAACTATATGCATGTTCAGCTGTACAAATGTATGCACTGAGGTATAATCAATAATAATATCACAGAAAAAAAAATCTGTTAATTTATAATTAATATTGAAACATCCACGAAGCATAGGAAATGTGCACAAGTTACATAATCAATTAATGTTGCGTAAACCATGGATCTCACTAGTAATAGTAGCAGTAGTATACATGCCTAAACTGCCCCCCCCCCCCCCGTAATATCGCACGCGCGTGGTTGGTTGTACTTGTAGAGATTGTTAGAGCTCGTTGTTGACGTATCTATTCAAACTAAGTCATGTTCTAAATCTTACCTAAGTATCTGACTAATGTATCTCGGAATAGATCTGTTTCCTTCTGTACACCAACCACATTTTGAATATTCTCTTGTTGACTGTGATTCGAACTACTCCGAGAAGACATTTTGTACGTGTCAAAGGTCAAAAGTCAAAGTTGACCCTTTCATCCAATCGAAAGGTGTGAAAATTCAAAACACTAAACACGTCCGTGTTGATGTATGTCCGTGATGACACAATCCGAGGATTGAATTGTAAAGATAGTGTCTGACGTCTGCATAGCCTTATACCTTATAGGCAAGGGTTAATAATCGCGTGTGATAAGTATTCTTCCACAGGTAAGTTATTGTTCACTTTAATATAATCACAGACTTGTCTTTGTCGACAAAATGTAAGAAATGTCAAGGAAATACATGTAACGTCAACAGACAATAATCAGTGACAAACAATACGTCTTTACTGTGACCGAGTGCATATACACCTGCAATGAAAGGACGTAATAAATCAGAAGACATTCTCGTAACCAATCTGTCTGCAAAACTCAAGAAGGAATAGATAACGTTTATCCTCTGGACTTTAAAATCAATATGTGCTTTATATTTTATTTCATTTTGTGCTATCGCGTATCGGATACTCCCAAGTACATTTGTATTCTCCATTATTACACATAGCTAACGACCTTGGCCTACTACATGCAATGGCAATAAATCAGTCCATGAGCAACGATGACAAGACTGACTTAATAAAGACAAACTACACGGAAAGGTGTGACTACAAAACTGTTACAAGCAAAGGAGATAAAATCATTCATTGCCAGTATCATGGAGTTATTATCTACCGGCCACCAAGTTCCATACTTGAATCAACAGTGTTTGAAATAAAACCAGTACATTATATCAATTAATTGATTTACTAATTATGTTTCACTTATAATTGGCATGTCAGCTCAGTCACATATGACCCAAATATTAATATGACCCAAATATTAATATGACCCAAATATTAATGTGACCCAAATATTAATCAATTACAAAAATATTAATCAAAATTTGATTCCCCATTTTTGGGAGAAGTGGGTGTTGGGAGAAAATTTTTGAAAGGATTATCAATTCAAGAAAAAAATTAGAATTGTGATATACACACCCAGAAAATTAGTCATGTTCATTTTCTTTGTAATGTCTAAATTATGTATGTCTGTACTTATGTCAATAATAGCCTTAAAACACAGATGTATTTATTAATCTTGTCACTAGAGACCTGTCTTTGTGTAGTAATTTATCACTGGTATTGATTACCATAGGCTTTATGTGGTCCATACAGGGTATGATTGTTTTGTTAGAATATTATTATTGATTTTTACTCTGATAATTAGAGCCATGTAACTGTAAAATTGTTAGGCTGGCCATGCACATTTATTTTTGTGTTTCTCATGACCTAACCTACACTATAATTCTTGAATCTGACAATTAAAAAAAAAAACGCCCTCTATGGCCAGGTCAGAGAAGACGCAACTTCGCTAATGGTGAGATTGCGACCCCCTCAAACACGTATTTAGGGAAATGTTACTGTTAATAGCTGAAATCAAACGGTTCACAGCTTCCTTCTGACTTAAATTTTCATATCTTACTAATCTTAGTCATCCAGACTCTTTAAAGTATACCTATAAATTGAAAACATCACCAACATAACATTTTCTTCTTTTTTGAAGTGACCCGTCATCTTCAAGGTGTTAAGATGAGAAGCATAAAAATAAAAATTGCCACCCTCGTTTACATGTATCTTAATGAATTATTGTAATTAAATATGTTCCTGTATCATGACCAAAGGTTCATATTACTTACGAGTAACGTTTCACCCGTTTATGTCGACAGGCTTCGTCATGGTACAAGAAACTTATTATTGCTATATTTTACTGAACTGATGAAGGTTTTAAGATTAATGAATTATTCATTCCAATTAAACCTTGACATTAAATGTACTTGTATATTACTGCCATATTGCTTTTATCAGAGGTGACACACTCCCACTAGATTGTAAGATTCGTCATGCCGTTCCGCCCATACCGACCGTGTGAGGGTGCACCGTCTTGTCATGGCGATATACCTTACAGACTAAGGTGACACTTTTTATGTTGTTTATAGATAAAGGATCCCACACATTGAATGGTTGACATGGCAACAAGTGAGAACAGAGGTGTGGCTTTTGATGTCTCATTTGATAATGACCTGCAACGACCTAAGTCTTCTCTACCAAAAAGATTATCACAGCGTCTCAGCGAAAGAGAAAACAAAACTGTCACCAGTTCTGAGGAGCTTGAAGAAAAACAGAAGAAAGCCTTAGAAAGGAGAAAGGTAATGCAGATATAGACACAATATCAGAAAGTAATCTCTTTACACATATTACAAAATTTCAGTTTCATGGCATTCATAATATATTTTTAGATTTTATGTTTTAAAATACAGAAAATGATAACATCTGTTAACATAAAAAGTGTGAATTTATCACTTAGTATAGACATGTAATCAAGGATTCAGGACACACAATCTGTAATTTTATGTGTTCATAGTTTAATGATATGATCTGTATATTAACATCTCATGAATAATGCATGAGATCACTATGACAATGACATCATACTTACAGTATATACATTTTATAAGCAGCATTATTAGACTGTGGACAGTCGTCCTGACTTCTACAAAATGTAGTAATCTATCTTTGAATATTTTTGTTGATACATGTACAGTATAAAAGATAATTAATAGTTTTATGGGTTTGTGGAGTCATGACGATGTGGCGACATCAATCATTTGTAGTGTTTATTTACATATATGAATTATTCATGATACATTTGCATAACAAAGGAACAGTTGCATGATATATTCAAATTATGACTAATGAATTGGAAGGACAGAAAATCAACCACAACACCCTGACCTGATGTGGAAGAGTCAACACCTGTAACCATTGCTTTATTATGGTTTGCTCTTGAATAATTTAATTTATTGTGTATTTGTATTTTGTTCAATGCTGAAAAATAAAGCCAAAGTTGCTGACTGTGGCTTTTTAATTATCGTTAGTATAAAGTTTTCAGTGAACACACCAGGAGCAGCTAGTGGCAATCCATCATGTGGAAAATGCAGTTTATACCCAATTATTATTATTATCTTTATTATGTATTTATTACCCATATGCAGTGTGCCTTCTAAGCCAATTTGACGTGCCACTGACGCACACAATTTCTAGTGACGCACCAAAATTTTGTGTTCCCCTATCTCTTCCTATGTGATGACTCACAAGAAATGCCAGTTTTTCTCATTTTGACTCACAACAACAAAATTTAGCTATCATTAGAGGGCACACTGTGTTACAGCATATGGAAAAGACGAGAAATATTTTACATTCTTAGGTAAAAATGGTGAAGAGAGAATGGAAAATAGCAAAACTTGTCCGGTCCGTCTCCTAGGACACTGGCAGTGCATCATTTGTACAATTGAAATTTTTTAGTTTTACTGAGGGCAGTATACATGTAGACAGAAAGTTACTAAATAAGATTCACACATTGCTCATAGCTTATATTGTAAAAAGTAATTCCAGAATTGTGAATGTCATGAAAGAAATGATATCACCATTCCATCTTTATGTTTTGTTCTGTTTTTTACCCCTCAGGAACATGAGAAAGCCCGTTTGGAACGAATACATGCTACACAGGAAAGTTGTCGTAAGATAGCTGGTAAAGTAGAAATCCTCCTTGAACAAGATGCTAAGAGAAATGGCCTAGAGGGTACTCAGCAAATTAAGGCAATGTCTAAGAGAGAAGCAGCCAAAGTTATCAACAGTGTCACGGAAGAGTTTAACCAGATGAGTTCTGGTCTACAGCAAAATATCACGGAAATTTCCACAACAAAGTAGACCACAGATAGGATTAGAACTAATTACAGCTCCTAGCTAGCTAGTGTTTGCTGAATTCTGGACAATTTATAAGTAGCTAACAATTCATTACTTTCATGACCGCTATGTGACCCAGATCTAGAGGGTTTACATCCTGATGTTCCTGGAGGTACATGATAAAAAACATACACTTTAATCCAAACGATGATTTTATATCTCTCCAGTACCCTGTAAGCCAATATAAATTTAGTGGGTATGGAAACGAGCAAGTTTTAGTTTCCGAAAAATGATATATTCTTTATTAGAAATTAGACACCAATGTTTCAGTCTCGCACAAGAGATCTCCTTCAGGGATAGACTGTAGAAAGCAAAACATTGTAACAAGTGCATGATGTCTACCGATTGGAACAGGTATGGTGAATTATTCCTGAAGAAAGTTTCTCTTGTGTGAGACCGAAACGTCAGTGTAATTTCTAATAGAGAATATATTTTTACGGGAACTGGAGCTTGTTCTCTTTCATACCCACTACAATATTTCCCTCAAGTCCTGTTTCTGTATACAACAACAGGTGCACACCAGTAGTTGGACTGATACTTGTTCTTCTTACAAACCCATAAAATTAGATTTATTTTCTTGGAAGTGGTGTTGTGTCAATGCGGAACACAATAGTTAGATGACATGTTTACCAATTCATTGTCAATTTATTCAGACAAGGATGGCACCTGATATGCTACTCTGGTGTCACACATGGGGTCATGAAAGTTTACCACTGAAATATCCTCTGAGATGATTCTACATCTAGACTTAAATTGAACATTATCCAATGTAGATCTATTCAAATCAGCTTTATTCTAGGGAGTCTAACTCTAACTCCCTAGCTTGATTACAAAAGCTTGGTATCTATTGTACAGTCAGTTCACTGTTCTTGCCTTGCGTCATTACAACTTGTTACCAATAGTAACAACTGACAAGCCAATAGTCGACTACAAATTTACATATTGACCCCATTATAAGGTCACTTGTTTACAAGTTATTATGAATATCAAGGTAATATTTTCAAGACAGACAGTAGAGCATCCACTTGTTTGCTACCCGAAAACATTTGTCCATAACAAATCAGATTCTACATATGAGGTGCAATGGCAGTAGTATTTTCTGAAGGAAAGATCATTTGTGAAATATGTGTGTTACTCTCTGTTAGTATTTATGGCAGTGTTTAATTTTACAAGAACACTTGATCAAAATGCTGTAATTGACTGGATATAAGTACCGGTATATTGCTGTTTTGATTTGGTCTATATCCAATATCTGAAATAATTGAAGAATATTTTAAAACTGCAAATTATGCATTTGTTGTAACATCTTCTGGTTTATTTATCTGAACAGCTGATTTTCTGAATATAGTAGGTGTGTATTGAATTTCAGTCAAGTGACAGTGCAGTGCTGCCCTATTTTGGCAACCACAGTGCTGCAGCAGTGCAGGACCGCATGCAGGACTGAAATCTTTTTTTCCATGTATCTGCTCAAGACTCCAAATAATTGAGATGTTCCCAAGTACCAGGCAAGTACTTGATTCAAGATGGGAAGTAGTTCAAATTAGTATCTGAATTATGTATTAAAGTGGCCATATGGATGAGAATTTGGCATTTAATTTAGATTTTTATTTGATAAAACAGCTTCACCATGTTTTTCTACTTGAAAAAATAACGTGAAATAACATATACCAAGTCCATGTTCATAACTCAATAAACGGCAAAACATTAAACAATGTGTAAAATGTTTGTTATTGTATGTACAATAACAAACTTTTTACACTTTGTGCATCTTTTTGCAATGTATTGAGTTATGAACATGGACTTGGTATATGTTATTTTGCATTATGTTTTTCAAGTAGAAAAACAAGGTGAAGCTGTTTTATCAACTAAAAATCCAAAATAAATACCAAATTCTCATCCATATGGCCACTTTAAAGATTGTTTGCCAAGTTTACTCTTCTAATCATATCACAAAATGTCACTTTGTTAAAACATCATTCAGCCTTCCACTTTCTTTATAAAATTTTATTTTTTAATTATACATGTGTTTTGTAATATAATTCATATACATTTGATATATTTTCATAATTTATTTGTACAGAATACAATTGTACAGTCAGGAGACAACCAGCAAGTAAATATATGTGTTTTTCAGTTTTCCATCCTATGTTTGTCTTGGTTATAAATGGTGTACTTTCTAAAGCATGTAAGGTCATTTAGAGATTACAATGTAAAAGCAAGACATCCTGGAAATTCATTTACATACAGACGAGACTAGTGAACATAGTGTGAAGTTTCGTAGTTTCTTTTTGTGGGATTGTGGTAAATAAACGGGGTGTAATTAACCAAATTAACGTTCGGAACACCAAATTATATTATGAGCACACAAGAAATAAAGTGTAAAGCCAACAGGCAAATATTTATTAACTCTGAAATCAAATTGACAATAATAATACGCTGTATGATAAAAGGAAGAAAGGAAGGGGGCACGACGTTCACTCTGAGGGTAAAAAGGGTAATATTTACTTGACATGCTAATCGAGTGTCTGTCGTGGGGATTAAAGTCTACTACGGCGTCCAGGCACGCAAACCGGGACACCACAATCGAACGATTCCATTCAGCAAAACATCTTAGGACGCAAGCTAAGATTCAAGTACAATTCGGCACACAAACTGAATTATGACAATGTATGAAATAAAATCTCAGCATGCCAACTGAGATAGCCTTCGGCTAGAAAGGGGGGGGGGACTGATCATAATAAGCAAATACGCAGTCTGCATATATTGTAGTTTAGATGGCAGAAACGATAAAAAGTTAAACATGAAGAAATTTAACTAATAAGCTTCCTGACAGATCTCACAAAGAGAGCTAGATTCACTCAGATGTTAGAGATTATTTACTGAATAATAATCTTTGTAGAATGTTCTGTGTCACTATTTGTATAAAATGGATAAATTTCATATGTATTTATGGGAGGGTTCGTGATGTATTTTGTATATTATCTACATAACTTGCCTTGTATGGTGCTATGTTTTGTATTGCTTGGATATGTGAGTATTGAATGTATTTGTTCAAAATAAAATGTACAAGATACATGATGTGTTTACGAGTCATAATTTATTGGGGATGGTAATACATTTAATCAATGAGATATCATGAACTGAGTATTTTATCACAAATGGAGTTGTCACTGTTGAGTTATAGATAGACATGCAATAATATGTGCAAAACTGTTTTAAAAAAACAGGGGAGATTGGCATGATATATTTTGATATTTTGTACGGATGTTACTTTATAGGTATCTAATTTTCACTTTTGCTCATGATGAAAGTGGTATTTGAACTATTGAAATACTGCACACTGTTGAAACAAATCCACAGGCCTGTATGAAAACTTTAGTTTTACATTCACCAAATTTCAAGTGTGTGTTGTATTTTAATAGTTCAAATGTCGATGTTGATACATTAACCTGCAAGTGAGCTTGCATCCATGTGTATATTGGTAGGGGTGTTATTTTTTGTGTATCTAGTTTTGAAGTTTGATCAAGGTGAATGTCAATATAAATGACAAAGTTATATACATGGACAACCAAATGAGAAGGTGTCAAGTAGATACATGCTTTCTCAAAGAAGACAAAGTTGAACTGACCCAAATAGAGTTATCATCAGAGGCTAGCTATTGTCTTCCAGCCAATCAGAATGTCTCGTTATCATTATCAGAGGCTAGCTATCATCTTCCAGCCAATCAGAATGTCTGGTTATCATTAACAGAGGCTAGCAATTGTCTTCCAGCCAATCAAAATGAACTACACACAATCTTTCACTGTTCAGATCTTGTGACATCTTTAAATTACTAATGATACTCAGCATGATAAAAATGGCATCTTGTCAATGAATGGTATTGTCTGTCTACAAAGGGACTAGCATTTTACATTGAAGCCTGCCCTCTTGTGATCAAAGCGATAGGAGATGAGATGATCAACTGCCACCACCATTGTCTGTAGCTTTTCTAAATTTGATTTCATGTCTGTATTTCAACGTCCATGGATGTTGTGACCGTAGTAACAGTTCTGCTGGATCAGTTTGTTTAGGGTCATCATAAACTGTTGAAATAATACAATCTTCAGCTGTTCTCCTTCCACCAACTTTAGGAACATTCTTGTTTAGTTTTTCACCATAGTATCTAGTGTATGAAATTTACAAACAGAGAAATGAATATTTAGGATGCATAACGTAATCAAACTATAAATTACAGGGGAACAAAAGTGAGGCTTGTTTTGTTGTAGCAGCATTACTCTTACTTTATGAAGGCTAGAAAAGTACTTTTCACCAACCCTGCAGCACAGAACCTCTTAAAACGAAGAGTTACCGATACACAGCTTGGCAAATCTGGCACTGACAACATACTAAATACACTGGAGTGAAGCATCATGGGTAAGTAAACAATGATAGTCTTTCAAAATTTGGCTCCAACAAGGTTTCATAACATTGTCTCTCTCTCTGAGTACGATGTCTTAATTTTTTGTTACAATACACAATCTTTTCATTCTTACCCAAATCCTTTCCTTTCTTTAGGATTCTGGCCGTCATTTTCCAAAGCTTGCGGTATTCCCTTCACACTGGATCCTAAGCCTTCCCCATCAATCCATCCTTGTTTTTCCATCACCTTGCGTCCAATGCCCTGGATAAGGAATTGATACAAATAAATTCTACTTTGTACCACTACCAACATGATATTACATTCGTATGGTCTAAAAATACCACATGTAAAATGGTCACATGACAAAGCTGGACTGCCTCATTGGGCTAAAAAATATGTCCTTACTGGTCACATGACAAACAGCAAATAATGATAATAATGTTGGTTTTTGTATAGCGCTTTCCCACTTTGTACTCAAAGCGCTTTACAATTATTACCCCTGCCTTGCATCTACAGTGGCACAATGGCCCTTTTTACTTCCTCAACTCCCTCGGGAGCATACAATCCATTGCAGCCTTTATAAGAGCATAGGATTAAAACATGGTAGCAATCTACAAATATACCCTAGTAGTACAAAGTGAATGTTTTAATTCAGAGATATTCTCTAATAGCTACAAGGAGTGAAGTGTCAATCTGTTTATCAGGAAATAAACAAAAAACATACCTTTGTGTATGTTTCAAATTTTCCTATCTTGCCATGTGTGCCAATTCCATCATAGATCCCCGCTCTTCTTTTTTGTTCTAGTCTCATTTGTACAAAATCCCTGGCATCTTTATCACCTCCATCTATTCAGACAAATTATACTTGAGGGTCAGCAAGGAGAGTTATGCAGTAAAGTTTATGAACTCTAACAAGTGGTGATTTACAAACACCATCTTTGAGAGATGCTTAGCATTCATTGTCTTTCAAAATGTTACCCAACATATCAAAATTGGCACAATTCTGAAGTAATATATATTGTTTTTTAATATGGAAGGGAGGTTTATCTTGATCATTGGCCCTCCATATCTATTGAAAAAAATGAAAGAGTGTTCTAATTTGATGGTAGAGCGTCATATGTAAGGTACTGTGTTCATGTGTAAGTCAGTCCCCATGATGACAGGACTGTGGTTGAACACATGATCAAGAACCAAGGAACCAAGAGACTAATACTGTTGATAGTACTGTTGTTTTAGTACAATTCCAAGGGATTTAGTTTTCACCAAAAAACCCCAAATATTTTGGCTGTTTTGCCTGGATTGTACATACCTGGATCATAATATACACTCATATCAACATCCCAATCATCTGCTGTTCTCTCATCAAAGTCTGCAGAGAAAACAAAGCAACATTAATAAATCTGTTATGTTCAAAATGTCTCATATTACACATTTGTAGATGATCTTTCCATTGCTGAGGCCGTGTGTACAAGTAACTGTTTCTAAAATAAATGGCATATATGACTGGGTCACATGACAATTTGAGAAGGTATTGTTCACATGTTAGTTTGATTTGTCTTTCATATATGACATATACCGCATTACCACATACAGCGTGCGAAATTAACGCCGGTCCTTCGGCCCGAGACCATCAGATTTCCGTTCGGACCAACAGTTTTTCAGAATTACAACAACTTATCGGTCCTTATGACCAATTGAAATTTGGAGTAAATAATAACATGTATTCAAAGATATATCCAATTTCACCTACATGAATCTGATCTTGTGTTACCTATTTTACTCTCGACATCTCGTTCAAGTCAAGTGGCAGAGCTCGCTAGCTCGCTACGTGTTGTTGTCAATGTTGATATCATGTCAAATGACGTAGCATACCGGAGTTCCCATGTGTGTGGCCATGATCAAAACAAACTGACGGAAGACATATAAACTACTCTGAAAATGGCGGTTTAACTAATAAAGAAGGCAGGTATGCTTCGTAAAATATCTTCAGTGCGATATTTAAAAAAAAAAAGTTTAAAAAGTAAATAAAATTTAAAAAAATGCGTAATCTGATTGTTTTCAATTTGATGCATATGATAATGTACGTCCTGTCATGTAGTAATCAACGTATAAACTTAGAAATATTGCAATTTTTGTTGCCATTGTTGTTGCTGGAAAATTACTGCATCAAGCCAAACACCGGTACCGAGTGGATGAAACAGGACAGTACAGTCACCACATCACCACATCATTTCTTACACAAACAGTCAGAGACGATACTCAATCCACCACGGTAGGGTATACGTGTAGGGCTTCATGGGGGGGGGGGGGGTGGCTTCAGTACATTTTTGTGAACACTGAAAGAAGACGAAACCGGTCCATGTCACTGTGTGGATGGAAATAGAAATAAAGCGAATGTACAGTTTTCAAGAGGGATAGTTATATATGCGACGAAACTTTCTGCTATGATGGATTTGTGGGTCTATGTTCGCTAACGGTGGGAAAGCTACATTAGCTGTTGACACACACGACGATTTTGACTTTGGATTATGTACGTGGTTCATAATTTAGTGAATCGTATAGTGAGGAAAGAGAGGACTCTTAGAGATTGCAGATAATGTAGATTTATTGATTCATTGACCCATAATAATTAATATCTACAATCTATGGATCTGAATTTCTATAATGGTGGAAATGAATACATTCAGTATCAGACCACTATAGTCTATAGGAACAGATTATGAGTATTCATAGTCTCTGGGTTCATAGTTACAAATGGAAATCTCAAAAATTACTTGGTTGTGAATCCAAAATTTACTTCCACGTTATTTTTTGACTCTGTGAGTAGAAATTTTCAATTGTAAGAACAGATTGATGAAATAATAGTGGATAGTAAACAATTTGTTGTACTCTCTTTTACTTTACTATATTTAAAGATATGTTTATCATATTAAAGTTCAAACTCATTTAATGGGGGGGGGGGGGGTGTAGAGACAGGTCGTGAACGTGAACTGCATTGAATATGGACCAGCAGTTTTCCTTAAGGACCAGCAGTATTTGCTACATGTCGGTCCTTATGACCAGTAGTCATTTTCCCTTAAGTTCACACACTGACCACATAGTAAATATATCTTGTATTTTCTTTTGTACATATAGCTAGATACTACTCCATTGATCCATATAGGCTGTCAATTTTGGAAAGTAGAGTGTAGTCTATATTATACTGGCTAAATAGGTCTATTGACTGATCTTTTAAACTCCAATGTGTAAATACCACAGTCTTACTACTGTATGTCTTAGATATCTTATCAGTGAACCCATAAGGTGTAGATAGGGTCATTCTTTTGTGCTGGAAAAACTAGCTCTGTCAGTTTTATTATCTCACACTAAGATCACTCAACCATATTGTGATGGATGACACACCACATAACACAGACACAGAGCACAGATACAGACACAGAGAGAGACACACACAGACAGACATACATTCAGACAGACACATACAGACACACATTCACACACTCACATCCACACATACACGTACATATGCACACACACACAGGTGCACAGAGACAGACAAACACACATGCATGCATGCATGCATGCACAACACAGGCACATAGACACAGACAGAGACAGACAGACAGACAGACACACACACACACACAGACAGACACAGACACACACACACACACACACACACACACACACACACACACTCACACACTAACCATACCTCCTTCCTGTTCATCCCAGTAATTAGCATCGGTATAAAAGACTAGTCCAGATCCTCCTTTCTCCCATTTCAATTCAATTTCCTCTTCATACAACCTTTCTGTATTTCTCTCTTGTTGAGTGACATCATCATGTAAGGCTTCATGTCTCTCCCAATCTTCACATGTATCATTGTCCTGGAGACCAAAATAAACAACAGATCAATCACCATGCAACTGGAAATACAGATGTATGTATTCTGACTGTAATAATTAGATATGACCAGTTATAATTAATACTATAAGTATAGGAAAAGTGTCAAGTTGTGTTTCTACTAATACCATAGCCCTTTTGTGGTGATGACTTCATAATATTCATTATATTCTCATTCAAACCTGGTCATCTTTTGAGATAAAGATAGCAGGGTTTAGAGTACAGAGACAGAACCATAACTCGCCTAAAAAGATCCAGGTGTTCCTTACACTTTAAAGCAGCCACACCAATGGCTGGACTTTTCATACTAAAGGGCATAACATAACTATCCTTTATGGGAGGTAATAACAGAGAAAAGACACTGAATTCCTTATTAGCTCACACAGCAGCCGCAAAGCAGCCGTTTAGCATCTCAATGACTAGTACGCATCCTATTTACTATGCAATGTTTTTTTTCATGGTTTTTCCCAAGGATGTATTGCGGTACAATGGCTACGCATGCGCTTTCTATATACTATGTGCATTCTCCACGTGGAGGGCACTGAGATGAGGGCACTATCTACGATATCATCGTGAGGTGGCCAGTCACAAATGAATCTACCCTGCATGAGCTTATGGGCTTTGCCTAGTTATGATATTATATTAAATTAACATTAGTTGTCATTTTTTAGTCATGATGATCATTACTAGTACCTACATATAGTGTTTGTGTGAATCATTTTTATATCATAGACATTGATATGTTGCTATGGTGCCATGGTAACAACTAAATGCCCCCCCCCCCCCTCCCACTACAATATGTATCTTATCTAAACCAACAGCTATGTTGTACTTCTGGTAGACATAGCAATGACTGAGTGCACCAACTGCAATATGTACCTCATCTGAGTCTTCAGCTAAGTTGTCGCTATGGTGACAGGGATCATCATGTAGTGCGTCCTCTTCTGGTTTTTGTGGAGATTGTTTTTTGACATCTGTTTGTAAATTTGTTTGTAAATTTGTTATAGATTTTCCTGGTAAAATGTCCTCTCCTGTTGCTGTAACAATAGTTTCATCATCATTGTACATAGCTATCTTCCCTCCATAGTCAAATGGTACATTCCCATATCTCCTATTGGACCTAGTCCTGGGAAAGACCAAACCAAGTTTCTTTATCACTGATGAAGGCATTCGACACGCAGCAATCAAATCCAGAAAGACTTTAGTTGGTGTTCCAACATTTCCATTTGGCATAGCAGCTGCTGGGGGATTAAGTTCTGGCAAGTTGCATAAGTCACTTTTTGTAAATGTTTCTCTCTCAGGTGGTATGTGTTTCTGTTCTCCTCTTGTTTTATATTCTGTAAGATTGCAATCTGCGATAAAAAAATACGAACCAAGTTATGTAACATAGGTATTGTGATTGTGGGCTAAATAGTCTAGATGTACACATGCTCACAAACAAACACACACACACACACACACACACACATACATACATACAGACTGACAGACAGACAGACTGACAGACACTCTCATCCACACCCCAAGCAAAAGATTTCTGGTGGTACTTTATTCCTGTTGGCATACTGAGTAAGTCGTCCCTTTAGTGTTGAGGGACATGTCAGTAATCTAGACCCCTGCACCGTCTGCAAGCAGGAATAAATGGTACTTAGCCTTGTAAGTTTGTAACTATACGAATTTTTCCCATACTACAGATTGATTCAAGTACCTGTGGAATTACACAGCTAAAATTGTGTAAAAAGTTATCAATACATACCATCATTACGAAGTTTGATCCTAGATATAAGACACTTTACTGGTATCCTCGAGCCATCTTTCCCAACCCAAAGCTTTCCATGGTACATTTTAATAAACCTATCCAAACAAGTTGGCAGTAATTTGGTAACACAACAAAATGTCACTGATTTGGTTCCCTCCGATCTAGCTTCAGGGCGGTGCCTGAAATGAAAACAAAGGAATCCTTTCGATTCAATGAACTGTGAAAAGTAGTTTCTTAGGTCGGCCGAATGGAAATTCACAGGAATATTTCTAACAACACAGTAAACACTGTCTTCCGACGACGTCCCATCGTTGTCAGTAGCCATCTTGTTTATTTACGATATGACGGTGCTACTGCCCTCTTACGTTCCAAAGTGTTTATCCTACGTTTTTATATAGGCTTTCGACGTCGATACTTCTGAAGCATTACAGAGGTGCAGCCGTAGTATAGATTTTGGAGGGGGAGATGCTGCCAAGCAACTGCTCTCGCAAAAAGCTGTTCGCACATGATTTTTCAGTGGGAAAATGTGTTGCTTTGGTCAGTGGGAAATGAAACACAGCAGGTATTTCTGTGGACAAAACTTCTATTTCAGTAGACTGTGTGGACAAGGGGAGAAGGGAAAGGTATCGGCAATGCATCAACTAAATGCAGAATGATGGGATAGGGTAGTGGGGAGTATTCCAATGGGGGTGTGGGGTGGGGGGAAGAGAAAATGAGAAACAGGCATAGATATACTGTTTTTAATAGTGGTGGGCATAGGGCATGTGGATCCAGTGGGAGGGCATTTTGTGAAATGTTGCAGTGGGAGGGCATACATGAATAGTCTCGGTTACCCAGACTCTCGCTGCTGGGGTCTCTGCTTGTGAGACCACCCCAAACCTCATCTGGGTGGTCTCGAAGGAGGGCTCCCAGTGGTGAGACTGTGGGTAATGGAGATTAATATCTGAACAGCTTTCACTTTCCAAACAATACAGTACAAGACAAGAAGAAAACACAAGGGAGTATAGGAACATTTCTTTAATCATAAATAAATCGTCATCATCATCAAACAAAATAGAATTGGTCAATGTGAAGATGTACAGCTATCAAACACTGTCGATAAAACCAAATGATAGGTTAGATTGGTAAAATATTAATGGCATGTACAATACGTATATGTACGTATTTGACACTGAACTAAGTGAACGTACATTGTACGTTCACTTAGTTCAGTGTCAAATATAAAGGAAAAATAGGGCTGTAGAACAAACAAAAAACTTAACATGTACAAAATAATAATAATTCTGTAACAATTTTGTCCATGTCTTTATGATATGACAACATCTGACTGCATGGCAACTATAGAATACTGGTCACTTCTACCAACAAATTCAAGCTGGTGTTTTGTTTTCAAATGAATTTTGAAATTTCTGACGTAGTTGGTAGCGAGTTTGCATGCTGGACATTTGTATTTGCTGATACCTTCATGGTTGTTAATATGGATTCTAAGTTGTTGCGGTGATTTACATGTGTAGACACACTTGGGGCATGTTAAACGTAAACAGGTAACACTCACTTTATTGTGTTCCCTGTACATGTGTCTTGTCATATATTTCTTAGAAGCTGTTCTGTAAGCGCACAATTCACACTTCAAGGGTTTCACTTTCAAGTGTGAGGCAATATGTTCTTTAAATGACATCTCATTGGTTGTTTGATAGGCACAAGTATCACACAGCATGGTCTTCAGATTGCCTTGTGGTTCTTCATGCTCTTTTTCATGTCTTCGTAATGCTTCACTGACGAGGAAAGATTTGGAGCATACTTTACATTGTAATTGTGCTAAGTGTTTTTTGAGATGAACTTGAAGTAATTCTTTATACGCTGTACGATAATTACATTTGTTACACAAGAATGGGCCTCCAGTTGATTTCATTTGACTCAAAATATCAGCATGCATTTGCCTTTTGTGTGCTCCAAGTGATCTACCACTTTTAAATTTTCTGTCGCAAAATTCACAATCACGAGCGGTAAGTTCTCTTAGTTCTTTTGTAAGTTGGTCAGCTTTTTGTCTGGCCATTCTAACAATGTCAAGTTCTCTTCCATCATATATTTCCTTATCTACCTGTTCTTCCACAGAATCACAACTTTTGACTTGTATTTTCACTGTCTCTTTGACTGCTGCTACTTTTACATTTGGGTTATTTTTGTCATTAGGTGCAGTTACCGGAGTTATGCATTGGTCAGTCAGGGATGAACTGGCTTTGTCACTGCTACATGATGCTGATACAGGGGTCTTAGTGGAAGATGTTTGTCTCAAAGTGTTCAACATACCGACTGTTAACATATCAGCAGTTGGTAACCTATTTAGTTGTTTCATATCCTTTGCTTTAGAAATAACTACATCTTTGCATTTTTCTTGGGCTGACAAATCAGTTGTATGTCTAGCAGTAGAACTATTTATTGGAGTTGTAGATATTGCAACTGGGAAAGGTCTTGTGGTATCGTCTTTCTTTTCCGTTGATGCCGATGATGGCTGCTGTAATGCTGTCTGTGCAAACCAGTTAAGTACATTATTACTGCTAGGTGACTTTTTTTGTTCTCTTTCTGATTCCAACATTTGTGATACAGTTTTGTTATTTTGTTTTGGAGTACTTGGTTGGAGAGCTGCTGGCATCAGATACACAACCTGGCTTTGTGATGGTAATGTACTTGGAATAATTTGTGGGTTCTTATCTTCAGTGTTTAATGCAACTGCAGGAGTGTGGACTTTTGTTGAGTTAGTACATATCGCTGACGTTTCTGTTGTATTCAGTTGGTGTTGATGACCAGATATTGGTTTGTTTTCTTGACGTTTGGTAACTTTAGGTGGACAAAGTGGCTCATTGGTGGTCACAGGTGATTTTAACTTCTTATTTGAAGCTACATGTGTGAGTGGGTTATCAGGCATGGGTGGTGATTTTTTGGTGAAACATTTTAGTTGCTTTTTCCCTTTTGGTGAAACATCTTCAGAACTGACTTCATTGTTTTGCTTATATTTGGCAAAGTTTCCCTTTTCTTTCTTAGCGTGATTAGACTTGGTCTTTCTTGTTCTTTTCCTGGTTTTTGGTAAACTGTCAACTTTCCTGACAGAATGTTCATCTGTTTCGATGGATGTTTCAACGTGTTTGAAGCTACATTTGTGGTTTGAGACTTTCACTTTGTCAGGAGTATTAGGTACATCATCATAGTTGCCATTGTCAATGTCAGAATCGCCATTTTGTGTTGAGTCCAGGAAGTATGGTGATGATTCAGGCGTGTCTTGACAGTCAACAGACTTAACCACTATTTCATTAATAGCATTCTTGTCTTCATATCCACCATCATATTTGTGATGTGTATTTACATGTTGGTTGAGATTATGCTCTAGTAGAAATGAACGACAACAATATGAACACTTGTGGACTAGATGACCTTTCATGTGTTCAGTCAAGTTTGATTTATTTGGATGTTGGAAATCACATAATATACACTGGAACAGTGTCACAGTAGTTATATATTTCTCCAGATCCTCTTCCATCATTTCTATCTCCCGTTGAAATATTACAACCACACACTTTCTTCTTTTTGTTTTAGAGTAAATTATCTTAGAAACTGCAACAAAAATTGAGATATTTGATGTTATTATAGGTTGAAATATGCACACTCTTGATCCCCATCATATCAGCACAAATCATTCCTTTATTATATTTTATAATGAATATACATGCATGCACAGGTACTCGAATCAATCTGTATGATTTTTAAAAAAAAATATGTATAGTAAATAATATCGTAAAATAATTATCGATAACATGACCGACTTTAGATACTTACCTTTTTGATAAAATAGTATCAAAATTGACGAAATACAGTAATCACGCAAGCAGACCGCGTCCGCTCAAGAATGGTATTGAACTTTACCCTGTCGTAAAAGGGTATTCTTCGACATATTTTATTCACTATTAATTTGTACAATTTTACATTCATGGAAAAATGATATTATTACACTCGATATATATCCATTATGGACAGCAGTTAAAAGTCCTGTAGTTAAGTCTTACGAAACAAACCACCGTTTACGACATTCGGTAAAACCTCCATGAGTAAAACCTACCGTAAATGAGTGATAAACAACAACATGGCGGCTGGTGCACGAATCCTTGACCCACGGTTGCTTCCGAAGATTCAGGAGAACATTATTGATTCTGGGTCGCTAGTCAGACAAATTATTCGGGGATCAAAGTCAACCGAGGTAATTTGTGATATAAATGAATGATATATTTGAATTATCTTCTTGAGTAACACAGTAGAGTCTAATACACTGCCAGATCCACCTGCTGTCGTCACTGTCAATGTCACTCAGCACTTGCAGATCAGTCTAGTCTCTAGACACGGATAGCATCTACAGTAATACAATTTTCTTTTTATCAAAGGGTTTAATTATTACACACAAACGTGTTGTAAATACTCACATGCCATTCAGTGCTAATCGATATTCTAAGACATTATTACCATTCAATATTATTTTGAATTTTAATATTATTACATTAAAAATTGTTTGATTTTCATAGATATACATTACATTAGGATTGTTTTATTACCATATCCCTGTTTGTGTGTCTGTGTTTGCTTACTAGCAAGATATCTTTAGAAAAAATTATGGATGATTGAGAAACTCTAATGTACACTGAACCATTTACACATTTATATGTTCATTTACCATTGTATAATCAAATTGTTTTCTTTCTTTCCTCATAGCTCCTGGCTCATGCAGCAAAGAATTTTGTAGCGACTGAAAATACTATAGAAACTTCTGATAACGTAAGTACACCAGTGATCAGTTGATATAGCCATCAACAAAAATTAACTAAGTCAGCTGCAGCTGGTATACCCATCAACAAACATTAGCTAAGTCAGCTCGCATACCCATCAACAAACATTAGCTAAGTCAGCTGGTATACCCATCAACAAACATTAGCTAAGTCAGCTCACATACCCATCAACAAACTTTAGCTAAGTCAGCTCGCATACCCATCAACAAACATTAGCTATGTCAGCTCGCATACCCATCAACAAACATTAGCTAAGTCAGCTGGTATACCCATCAACAAACATTAGCTAAGTCAGCTGGTATACCCATCAACAAACATTAGCTAAGTCAGCTCGCATACCCATCAACAAACATTAGCTAAGTCAGCTCGCATACCTATAAACAAACATTAGCTAAGTCAGCTGGTATACCCATCAACAAACATTAGCTAAGTCAGCTCGCATACCCATCAACAAACATTAGCTAAGTCAGCTGGTATACCCATCAACAAACATTAGCTAAGTCAGCTGGTATACCCATCAACAAACTTTAGCTAAGTCAGCTGGTATACCCATCAACAAACATTAGCTAAGTCAGCTGGTATACCCATCAACAAACATTAGCCAAGTCATAGACAGTCTCATGATATAGAGACTGCTATATTATACCACAGGAATATACATATGTTGACTGCTACATGACTGTATTTTGTATATTAGAATATGTAGTGTTGTGTTGGCTTCCAGCTAATTTACCAGCATGATTGCAGTCAAGAAATTTGTACATTGTATTATTATATAATTCTTACTGTTCTTGCTCTCTCACAATGAATGCAGTGTCAACAAGAGACGATACTTTCACTGTAAACATGTAAACTGAACATTTAAAATCTTATAAAAGATGATTTTTAGAGGCTGTTCATAGGCTGTTATTAATCCTGTTTCACCCAACTTGTATCATAGGTCCTACAAGAAACTCGTGTAGGGTCTATAGTTGTGTACAAACAAAAATTCTATAGAGAGAAAGAGGACCAACTTGTACTTTGTTGTGTACTAGCAAATACTATCTAGAGAGAAAGAGGACCAACTTGTACTTCGTTGTGTACTAGCAAATACTATCTAGAGAGAAAGAGGACCAACTTGTACTTTGTTCTGTACAAACAAATATTCTCTAGAGAGAAAGAGGATTACTTTGTTTTTTTCTGTTTTTTTCAGAGCATCAAGAAAATGGGTATATTAGTTTCACATCTCCAGTTTCAGTGAGTATTCTTATTGTGCAAATTAGTGTGTAATGAACATAACAGGAGACTTAGCTGTACACATTCATGTATGCGTACATGTGTGTGTGTGTGTGTGTGTGTGTGTGTGTGTGTGTGTGTGTGTGTGTGTGTGTGTGTGTGTGTGTGTGTGTGTATGCATGAATGGATGGATGGATGGATGGGTGTTTGTGTGTGTGCATGCCTCTGCATGTATGTATTACTTGCATTTCTTTATTTACATTCTACTTTCATTTGTTTGATGCCTTGGTTCATTCATTTATGCTGATTCACACATGTACATTACATATTATATCTAACATTTTAAACAGGGGTAAGAATATAGGAGAAAACAGGCAAAGAGAAACATTTTCTTGTATTAGGATAGTAAAAAAGATTTGCATGGCCCCAGGACCGTCATTACCATGATAGTTTGTACATGGCATTCTAAGGGTGAAAGAGAGATCTTATAAGGTATAGATTGAGAAATGTTACAATAAGAAGGACTATCTTTAATAGGGAAAGTCAACTGATATTTCAGAAAAATACCAAACAATAAAGACAATGGCCATGGCAACAGCTAAATACCATCATCTTTTGTGAAGTTAAAAATAGTGTAAGGTGTGCATAGCAGCCATGGACATGTCTAGCAATTGCCAAGCGACAGTGTGTTTTGCAAAGATAACAACAGTGATGGGTAACAATCAACTCACTAAGATTTCTGTAAATAGTAGTAATAGTAATCAGTTTATTTACCCCACAGTAGACTAAGTGGGTAGATAGGGAGTCAGGAAATAGCTTACAGCTAGTCTGGGCCTGTCCCCTCACATATTAATATACAGAAATTCACAGCAAGGTACTCACCAAGATTCCTGCACAATTCACACCAATCAAATCCTCGCTAGCATCATCATGAATCCTTGCCCAACTACATACTGTATATATATATCGTGAATCCTTCCCTAACTATAGATATATTCAGTGAATCCAGCTATACATACAGTCTTGCCACTATCAGTATCACAGTCTTGTACATTACATACATCTTTAATTTTTTTCTCATCTATTGTGAATTGTACACCTTGTATTACACAATAAAAGTGATGTCTTATGATTTGTTTGCAGGGCTGAAGCTATTGAAAGAAGGTAAGTGAATTTACTTGAATCATTGAAATCAGTTTTAAAGAAGGGTGATATTCTGACACAGCACCTTCTAGCCACTATTAAAAAAAACCCAGTTAAACCAGGAGTGGAGTTAGTCATACTGACTACTGATGGGGGACACACATGATACTCTGATTGTGCATGAACAAATCATTGAAATCTTGCAGCAAATCTAGATCATGTGGAGGGGTCTAAGATTTATCTGACGTCATTGACAAAATTAATGTAGATTTAGCAATGTCAGCTATCAGTACCAGTGTTGATTAACACATGTTTGGTTTATTTGCTTTCAGTGTCGGAGAGATGGAAACATTACAAGATCAACTTATAACATTGCAAAGATGAAATAAGTCTGTCAAGATTTTGTTTGAGCTGAACTTCAACAACTCTATAGCTTTAATATACTGTCTGTTTGGACTGTGAACATTCTACTTTTGACAATGTATATTGCAATGTACTGTATGTTTTGTGGCATTATTTTAGCTGTGTACATGTACAGAAATCTTTCACAGATCATATGTACCTGTCACTTTGTCACAACTTGTCAGCAAGAATTGTAGAACATGTCTTGAGAATCATACAGTGTGTAATTGTAGGATATAAATCTGTTTAGATAATTCAGCATTGTTATCAGTATTGATTTGCTAATTTCCCTGTACAATCTTACTACTTTCGTGAAAAACATTGCCACCATGTCTTATTGCTTGCATGTCAAATGTTTTTAAATTTATGTGGTCATTTACTTCATGGAGGTCACTTTAACATTTAGTTAGATGTCAGTGTTGCAATATATCAAGATATGAACCATAATTATGCTCAGTCGACTCAGCTGTACAGATGGGGACCTGGAAGGCAGATGATGCTTTGTGAAGGATTTATATCTATGCACTGGCAGAGAGGCCTCAATGTGTTGTATTCTCCCCAAGGGAGTTGAGGAAATATAGTGAACTATAGTACGTTATATATCCATGCCTGGGATGAAATTGTAAATTGTTTTTAGCACTGTTGAAAAGAAGTAAATAAAATTTTACATTACACTATTATATTGATATATATGTAGTTAAAATAAAGTCATGTGAGATAGCAAGGTGAGTTGTTGTCAGTGTTAGAACTTCAAATCTACTCAGCGATGTGTACTGATGTGTTCTGTGTGTGCTATGCCATGTGTGGTTGTGTTTGCCTAACTTTAAGTTTTATATAAATGAGTGAGCGCGAGCTATATGCAAGTCACATATCAATCTGTAGGCCATATGTGTATATCAGTAGGTCAAGTGATTTAAAATTCTGAGCTACCATTTGTGAAAAAAATATCCATTGGTAAATATGACTTTAAAAACCCCAATATAGAATATATGCACCCATATAGCACATATACGGCATCGCTATCAAAATGAATGGCAAATTCTATGAAATTCAAACAAAGCTGTGTGCCTCATGCACATACATTACTGGGGCAGGGGCATCTAGATTCATGATCTGACATGTCAATCCATGTTAACGAGTGATTTTTCATGTCCAAAAAATAAGTGTGCATGTTTTAATGTTCCTAGTTAATCTAGAGTATTCTATGTAGGTTTCACCATGCAAGTATAACAACAGACTTGTCTGTGGACTGGTATAACCCATCTCTTCCATGATTTCACCTCATTCTCTTAAACTTCCTTGTTTTCACTGACTGGCAATTGTCAACTTCGTGAAGTTGGAATTATATAGTAGAGCGCCACCAACGACAGGAGTTACATTACTATGCATTTAGAGAGCTCATGTGACAGTCAAGAATGGCTGAAAGTACGAGTTCATCATCTCCAAATAAGAAACGTAAACATGACGACGTCGATGCTGATTTCCAGAATTTCACAGTATGCAACATCCTGAATGAAAACGTTCAATCGAAAACCTTGTTTGTGGAAGGACGTTTCGATGGATCAGACGATCCAGCAGTCGTGCTTCTGGAGAAGACCCCATTTGATAAACACACTATCGAGAACATGCTGGCCAAAACTAATTTGACTACTGTGATGCACAATGATATATATGGTGTTTACACCGGTCTGCCTCCCCCTGATAGTAACGGTAAGTACCTGTACATTTAACTGATAAAGGCTGTAAGGTTTTCGATGAGAGTACACACCGGGATTGTTGTAGTCTGGATGCCAACTGTGGTTTCTAACCAGGAGGAAGTAGTCCTGCTTGCAGACTGAGACAGCTAGTCCCGGGTAGACAGTGCACGGGTTTCGCTCAATCATGGATGTATTATGGAGAGCACACACGATTTTGCAAGGGTTTGTATGATCGATACTGTGTTATGTGTTTACATGTGTATAAACGGCTCACGTGTGACTTCAGCATGTCAAAACAACTGATTCACATGTTTGTTATTATAATCTACATCAAACTGTAGCAAGCATGCTGTCTATCACTATGAAATCAGTCAATCAATCAATCAATCAATATCATGTATCATTAATGCGCATGGTTTCTGATAATAGGATATTTCTTTATACCAGAGTCTCTGTCATGGTAGAGGGACTGTGTTTCATCCATAATAATACATGTTCAATGTTGTTAGTTCACCAGAAAGGAACAGGAATCACATGATGTGACTGGTGATGATTGATCATAATGTTTCTGAGTCACTAAGAGTTATTGGCATATTAAGTATGCATGTAATTTGACAGGGAAGTACCATGCTTGTTTCTTGTTGCTTTGTTTGATTGTATTGTCATGTGTATTTGTTCTGTGTCTGTATATTTTATCTTATTTAATAACTTTTTATGTAAAGGTGTAATAAATAAATAAATATTCTATATACACACAGGTATAAAGACAACCATTATCCATCCAGCCACAAAACGTCATCTGATGAAGTATACAGAACAACAATCCTATCTTATCACAGAGAGTGCCAAGGATTATCAAGAAGTTACACTACCTTTCATAAAGTCACAACCATTTAGTATAGAGGTAAAACAATTATTACTAATACTATGGAAAGCAAGCGATCAACCAAATAGGCCTTTCTAAAATCTGCCATGGTGCGCTCTACTTCCTGTCTGTGTGTATCTTGGGGGTATGCACATGGTATAGGTTACTTTGGTTAATCATAGAGCACTGTTGCTTTCCTCGATATCTGAATACGAAAACAACTCTGATTTACACTTCCACAGAATATCAAGGGATGAAGCTCTTTAAGAAATGGCACTATGAGGTTATGATACCCCCAATTTGAATGAGGGCGCTGTATTCCCGATTTCCTGTTTGCAGTCTGGAGTGGCCTTAAGATATCACAGACAAGAAAGAAACACACAAACTAAAATCAGTGTTATTGCATGTCGTACATTACACAGAATTGGGTGATAGCAGTGCTATGTTTTAATATGTGGATATAATCACCCTGTCAGTGTTTTTACTAAGGCGTGGGAATCCCACCTGTCAACAGAAAGGGGTAAATTTTGGCATAAGGTAGTTACCAATACATTATTATGTCATAATATTGGTGGGGAACCCTGGTAAAATTACTGAAGATATCAGATAGATATTACCTACTTAACACTTGGATTGTGGTCAAATGTAGAACTACCCCCCCCCCCCCATTCACCCCCCCCCCCAGGAAAAACACACAAAAAAACACACACAAAAACACACAAACAAACACACACAAAACCTACACACTCCTGTAATCCAAGATTACTGAGTGAGTTTGAATGTGGGGTCCACTTGAGGAAAACTTTTCTATCAGAGACACGCCATTCTGTGTTAGTTTCCCGATAGCTGATGTGCTGTCACCATAATGTCTTTCTGAGACTTTCATACAGTCACATTCACAAGGTAAAGCAATTAGTGTCCTTTAAAGCCAGTCTCACATTATATTCTTTATGACTTCAGATCTAACTACATGTATCTGTGGAAATATTGTTATATTACAGTGGGTTTACAACATCCTTTCAAAGAAGTCAGAAGCTGACAGAATAGTGTTTGAAGACAGTGATGGGGAAAATGGATTTATTTTATTGCCTGATATGAAATGGGATGTTTCACAAGTTGGAAATCTTTATATTATAGCAATTTGTCACAGGAAAGGAATCCTGTCAATTCGGGATCTGACTGATCAACACCTTCCTTTGTTGAAGAATATCCAAAAGAAAGGCACAGTAAGTTGAATTTGAATTTTGAATTCCACGATAAAACTTTTGCAAATGTTAAATGCTAAATGCCAAACATTGAATGCCATATTGAAACCCAAAAATTTTGAATGCCCTTCGTCGTAAACCACACCCTCTTTTATGGCACCATCCAAGACCTTAGACGCACCAACTGTTATTTCGCAGTGTTGTGAAAGAAATAACAGCTCGAGTCTGATCTGATTTGCAATAATGTGAATGCCTTACTCAAAACCTTCAATTTAGTGTTGTGGAATGTCATGTATTTTTCGAATGATATATGCCAAACATAACTGATATTAAATGCCATACAGCAACAATCTCCAAGTTAAATGCGATACTGAAAATATGAATGCTGCAACAATTACCAATATTGTAT
The DNA here is from genome assembly GCF_964340395.1 of Glandiceps talaboti. Lineage (NCBI taxonomy): Eukaryota > Metazoa > Hemichordata > Enteropneusta > Spengelidae > Glandiceps > Glandiceps talaboti. Next base: position 10,473,788 of record NC_135566.1, read on the forward strand.
GCCATACTGAAAAAAAAGTGTTGAATGCTATATTCCAGCTGTCATGAGTGTTGAATGGCTTAACATTCGCTTATGTCAAATGCCATACTGCATGATTACAAATGTTGAATGCAAAAGCAACACATACACATTTTGAATGCCATGCTGGTACACATTGTGAAGAACCATAGCTTTTTCAGAGATAAAAGGTAAAAAAGAAACCATAGGGAGACATTTTGATGCAAATTACTTCCATATGTGTGTAGTGTGTGTCTGTTTAGTACAAATTTTAAAATGTACAAACTCTGCTTCTTACTAATAGACCACTGCACCAGTTTCAAGTGAACGAAAAGTCAAAAAGTGAATTTTGCTAATAATTTGATGTGACTTTTGTTATTGTAGGAAGTCATATGCAAGAAATTTGGTTTACAAGCAGAAAAGCTACAGGTGTACTTTCACTACCAGCCGTCATACTATCACCTACATGTACATTTCTGTCATCTCAACTTTGATGCACCTGGTCGACATCTCGCCAAGGCCCATCTATTACAGGATGTAATAGACAATATTGAAATGAAGAGTGATTACTATCAAAACAAATCCATTTCTTTCACTGTCAGAGAGAAAGATCCATTATTCCTGAAGTTCAAGGAAGCTGGAAAGGTTTGAATGACGTATGAAGTGTAAAGATGTGTACGTATTATGATGGACCCCTTAGGATGTCCTCAGTGTCACTCTCAGAATTGTATTACACAAGAAATAACTGTCTTAAAGTCAGAAGAAGATTCAGAAATGAATTTTTAGAAGTCAGCCATTGACTTTGATGTATCACTGGCATGATCAAGGTCCATAGTAGACGGATCAAACCGTTGGCGTTGCATTCGTTTCTAACATAAGGTTCTGAAGTAACTACATTTTACTGTCCAATAGAAATCCCAAACTCATTTGCTACATTTTTCTTTTCCTGAAGAAAACGTTTTACCGAGAGCAGTTAAACGATTACTTTTGCTCTGGCCACACCTTGAACACACTGATATGCTAACAATGCATGCTTGCAACACTGTTGCATATCAAACTATTGTATGGGCCTAAGAGACAGTTTTATTGCTGTCAATAATCAAACCAATGATAAAGGTTGGGTAGTGTTCAAAAAGAAAAATCTTAATAGAGATGTTTGGCTCTGTTTTGCCCTACCCAAACTCATCCATGAATATATCTTTAATCTATACATATATTGTACCCCGATAACCGCCAGTCAGTGCAACCCTAGTCCAACTATCTGCAAAGCACATCTTTGTGACATGAAAACCAATCAGACATTGTCCAGTTCCAAGGAATTGGATAATGAATACACCTGGCTTGTTTCCATGTCAACAGATCATGTATTCCACATTAAAACAGTATGCTTTTAAGAAATAAATTAAAGTTGTACTACTATGTACCTGGTAGGATAGAGGTTGCAATGTGAAGGCTTTAATCCTATGTGCTTATAGAGGCAGCAATGGATTATATACTCCCCAGGGAGTTGAATTTTAAAAGTGTGGCTGTGCCATTATAGATCCATATTGGGGGTAATAATTGAGTGCCTGAGCTCTTGGGAGAAAAGGTGCATTGCAAATTCACATCATTATTAATATTGTGTGTGTCATGTGTCTGTTTTATTGTAGCTGTAAGTCTTTGAAATTACATGTAATGTAGAACATGCTTTGGAAATAAAAATGTAAACCTTTGTTGATCCTTTGTTTATACATGTATTGTATATATTCATATTGTAGAATGGATTGGATAGGTGATGGCCCTAATCTTATTCATTAATATGCAAATTAGGCTAAAGGTATAAATAGGTTTCACTCAAAAACTAATTAGTTATCTGCATTACAGAAAGACTTTGTATGCTGAATACCCTTAGTACCACAATACCATCAAAATATCCACCAGGTTAGAAAAAATTCTAAGCCGTCATTGTTGCTCTGTACATAATAGTTATGCAAATTTGTCATTGTGTATGCAAGCCACACCTATCATATTGGATACAGGCGTTCTATAAATTTTTTGATTGATTGATTGATTGATTGATTGATTGATTGATTGATATATGAAGTATGTCTTGATGGCATTGGCATATTTAAGTTTGATAACATTCTAAGATGTGGTTCATTGATGAACATTACCTAATTGGTAAATATAATTAATTATGCAACTGTGTGATGTAGTAGGTGTTAGGAAATACATTCACCAAATGAGATTAAATTCTGATGAAATCGTCAATAACGACAGTAGGTGAATTATTATACAAATTATATCATTTATATTTAATGGATTTTGTTAAAAAATTAATCTGCCCATGCAATTATCGAAATAATGTGCATGCCAAAGTTTGACATTATGCATACTAATCAGGCGGACATAGTTATCTCAACAGCAGTCCTTATGGGAGACGATACACATGAAAGTAAAATGGACGAGATGGCTGTTCACTTTTATATTTTTCAACATGTTCTTATCGCAGAAGGATTTTCCAGTTTGTATACGCAATACCGGTATGCAAGCACACACACGTACATCGAAGAGGGGAGATTGAAGTGTGTAGCTTGCACTGATGTCATAAATGGCTAAAATGGGTGGAGATGTTCACAAATAAATTTCTTTTTTTTCCCAATTACCATTTCGAGCTTCCAAAGTATATATGTTATTGACAGATTATAAATTTTATGTATGAAGGTTTGCAAAGCATAGAGCGGATGGAATTAAGCAAGTGACACCAGTTAATATTATACAAATAATTACATCGTATTAACAAATTTATCACGGCGACTTTCTAAAATCAAGTACATGTACACACACAGACACACACACACACTGTCTTGTTGCCCCTGTCTGTTTGTCTGTCTGTCTAGCCACCCTTTCTCAATTATTTAGAAATTCAATTAATTTATGTAACACACAATAGGTATATATGTACATCTATATAATATTACAGTGTACATTTCACAGTCAGTGACCCATTACATTACACATGTAATTGTTATTTCCAATGTTTATGTTCTGCAACAAGAGTGTATATATCAGCGAACATATCGGTTTTTAACTGATTGCTGAATTATCATTTTTTTTCCCTTTTTATAATTTTTTCATCCTCATAATCCCTGTCTTATCTCTATAACTATGGAAGGAGGCTGGGATTCAGAGAGTAGCATTGTAATGGGTACAATACCTTACAATTTTATCACTATTCATTTATTTATTTATATACCATCCATTGTCGAATAACAGGAGGAAACCGGTCGAGTACCTGCTTTGTTCGGTATAGTCAAACAGCACGACACTCTTCTTACTCTAATACAGCGTGGTAAATTTAATCAAACCCTGAATGGGTTCGAACCCCACCCGCAGTGGTAAGAGGCAAGTGGTTTAACGACTCGGCCACCGGCAACCCTGAAGTAATGTGTTTTTAGCGTTTACGTATTTACGACACCGTGGTATCATTTGATTATATACTTTATATTTTGTAACATTTTTTTTCATAAAAACTGAGTATAAACTTTATCGTACCCATAATTTTTAGAGAGTAATACACCCTGCTTTTGGTTTGCATCTGCCTATTAAATCTCCGATCAAAGATACTCTGTGTAATGATGCAATCTATTTTGAAATATCTTGAACAGCTTTTTCCTGAGCTTCTGTCTAATAATGTCATCACAAACTACATCATTCAAACCCTAATATTTCGTTATGAGACTGAGCCCCGCTTTGTGAATGGGTCACACGTGCTGTCAAACCATAGACCCGACCCTACACGAAAGGGTCTCAAACTTGGGTTACAATTGCATGGCTCGTGACGACATCTTGAACAATAAAATATTACACAGTCGCCATTTTTCTCAGATTAACTTGGAGACGTAAAAGAAAAAATAATTCATATTCATAAATATATAATGTAATTTGATACATATTGAAGTTCTGATATTGTTTGTCAATGATTTATGACAACACAATTTATGGATACATTACACAGCGTGAGTTATGTTGAAATTGGATGGGAAGGGCGGGTGGCAGAGATAGTCACAGTGTGATTTTAGAGAGAAATTGTGGACTTTACCCGGTATTACTTATAAACATGATAAAGGGATCAAGTTAGTACTGCTTATTTGGACATCTTCTTTCTTTATTATTTTGTTTTTTATATTTATTTATTTATTTTATATTAATTTTTTTATATATTTATTTATTTATTTATTTCATTTATTTTATTTTTTAAATATTTATTTATTTATTCATTAGAAATTCGCGATTTTCATCTTCAAAACCCACCACTTCCTTCCAGTTTAAGACCTCAGCCCCCCTTAGCAATGAGAATGGTGAATGACATTGATTGATGCTATATCAATACAACAATTCAACTAACACGAAAGTCTACTTTCAGGTTGCGTGGTTCAAATGGTTAATTGACGTTTCCAACGTCATGAATAAATTATAAGCCTGGTGAACACCTTTGCATAGCTACTTTGAATGCACTGCTATGCTATGCTATTATATGACTTGGAACGCCATTATGATGTTGACGGTATGATCAACTGGTGAGTTAACAAGAAGACACACGATGCCAGTGGCGTAATAGTACTTTCAGTAACTCTAAAGTGGTATAATTGTGTGCTAAATACGTTGTTTTTATCATCACGTCAACCTTACAAGCGTGAATCGAAGGTCACAGTTTTATCAAATATTTTATTCACACTTATAATTTTGCCGTATATACGACTGATGCTGGGGAGAGAAGGCGTGTCTCGGCAATACGAAGGATGAGTCGTATGCAGGCGAGATGTCGTGTCTGAACGATTTGTGTTGATACAGCAACGCTAACAAGTAAAAAAAAAGTGATCCCATAATGGTAGGAGCTAATACACGTAGGATTGGGGTAACAACTGACGAACAGTGTAAGAATTATCGATCAGCGCTGCAAGAAATCGAAGGTGAGACATACGCATACAAATTAAGCTTTAATGTTATACTAGAGTGTGCTGAGAATGATAAATACTGGGAATTTGACATTCAACACTGACAGCACTAACGGAATTTACGTGACATTACAAAGACCACCACAAGTTCCCGCTTAGAATATTATGTAAACATAGCAATACGTAATACTTCATATTGGCTTTAGGGACAATGGAGAGAAATATTTGTACTTGAATTAGTAGGTGTACCGTATACACATGTGATTAAAACCTGTTGTCTTGCCGACAAATGTTGTCAGTCAGAAAATATTGGTATGTTGTTAAGTGAAAAAGCATGTCTCCGTCGATATCAAAATCTAGTATTACTTGCTAATGAAATGTTAGTAGCATATCTATCGATGGTTAATTCTGTGTGAAATTTTAAGTTCAAATAGATGTATTGTACTTGAAATTTGATTTACACATACGGGAAGACGGCATTGATGACACGTTTACACCCTTCGTGTATCCATAAATCTTTTTACGGATATGAAATAAATAGCGATTTCGTAGGCCCATAAAATTGGATAGATATTTATTACAAAGCTAGGCAATTAACGCCCCTGGAACAAAACTCAGCAAGTAAATGCCGCAGCCCAAGTTCGCTTAAAAGCCAGTATAATATTAGAATGAGCTCTTAAGTTGCACACCATCACTACCGAATGATCATGATGTTGCTAAGCACGCTCCTTTGATGGTTAGGAAATGGAAGAATGGACTAGAGTCATTGCAGAGTACAGAGTATAGACTGTTTTAAAAGACTAGTGTATGTTGTATGGCTTGATAAATTAGGTTGTCCATTATCGAATGCTAGAGTAGCTGGAGTACTTTAACAGATTCTATAGTCAGTACAAAAGGCGAACGTCTCCATCCAATCCACAGGGGCGTGTAATATTTCATAGATTGTTTTCTTATTGCTTAGAATGTCGTTTTCTTAGGAAAATATCGTACGAATCTTGCTGCTACAAATGTATCAATCTCTATACTAAGGAGAAATATTAGGCTCTTCCCCTTACATGTAGGAATATATATTAATCAAAATGTTGTTATATTTAGTCTGTAGACCTGGAAAACAACAATCTATGAAATATTACACGCCCATGTGCTTCACGGTGCATCTTGGACAGTGCCATTCAAAAGACGCTGTGCACGTAGTTTATGACGATGTATTCTACAAATATGATGATAACTCGTATATCGACCGTGCACTGACTTTTCTTAAAATCTATCTCCACCATTGATCGTGTCTTTTTAGATAATACCAGACTTAGAATTGGTAGAAACATAGATCATGTGGTATAACGTGAGTCGTTGATGGCGATTTGCTAACAGATCATGATTCTATTTCGTTGACAGATGCTCGTTTCTGTTGGGGATTGTGTTGTGCTCCTGGCCTAGTGGGAGGCATCATGTTATGTGTCTATTTCATCATTCTGTTGCCAACAGGTAAATGTTAATGTTCTCAATTCAAAAAACAAAAAAATCACAATTTATGTTTTTGGTAAACATACACTTCTCTGTAGATTTGCAACATGAAATTTGCCAAATGTTAAAGCACGTGACATCACTCTATATGAACTGGATTATAGAAATGCTCATATATGATATCATGTAACACGGACCTACTATTTATAACATATTCAAATGCAGTTACCATGACAAATAACTTGTTCAGCGCGCGTATTTCGTGTATCAATGGTTCTTTGACAACGCATGACGTGCACATATTGTCTTTTTGTCTTTCTAAGGATTATTTCTGGCAATGGTTGGTGGTCACAAGAAGAGTGAACTCATTCCTATTGGAATTGTAATTATAATTGCACCAATCGTTGGATTTGTTGTGTTCTTCCTCGTCAAGCGATATCGATCAAAATATGTATTATCACCTCAGAAGTCTCTAAGCCGTGTACAATTAACTATAGATCCTGCAACACAGGTTCTGTGAGGTAACCAGCTTCTATATCATCACCATATATCCTGCAGTCCAGGTTCTATGAGGTAACCAATCACGAAGAAGCTTCTATCATCATCATCATCATCATCATCATCATCATCATCATCATCATCATCATCATCATCATCATCATCATAGATCCTGCAGCACATGTTCTGTGAGGTAACCAATCACGAAGAAGCTTCTATCATCACCATATGTTGCAGTCCAGGTTCTATGAGGTAACCAATCACGAAGACGCTTCTATCATCTTCAGAGACTCGGGGGTCCATGATTTATGAGATAACCAATCGTGATAAAGCTTCTATCATCACATATATCATGACATATCATTAGATAACCTTACATACTCCAAGTCAGGATATTTGACAACTGCAATATATTATTTACAGATATGATGTCTTTAATATATGACTGGAAGCACGTGACATTAATTGGAGTCACGTGACGTCATCTTGCTGTGCTTTAAGTACATTATGCATAATATCACATCAAACACAGTACTAAACAGATAAGGAGAAAGCTCTATTTTATTACAGCTTCGTGAGTTTTTGTTACAACGAATCCACGAATTTGTAAAGTCGTTGATAAGAAGGTCGTCATTAAGGGGTTTGTTGTTAAAGTAGTTGATACGAACACTAATATTAGGGGATGGTCATTTTATCTGTCGGTGTGGTGGTGAGACTTTATAAAAGTCAACAGAATGCGATTGATGCTCACAAAATGATATCACTTAAAAGTGACACGGAGCAGGTGAAACGAGTATAAGTATCACTCGAGAAAAAGAACAACAAACGCACATGAAGGGCACAAGAAGGTTACTTGGGTTCTCCTGAATTTTGTAGTTCTTGAAAGTAAAACAAATGTAAGGTCGGTGGCTTTGAACTAAACTACGTTTATAGACCAGTAGCCTATTTGTCGTTGGCTTTTTCAATTTAGCTATCATATCCAATTGTATCGATATCTCATTGAATGTGATCCCTGGATTAGAAAGCCAATACGGTGAATTATATAGGCAAAGTTAAACGTACACAGGATTTCTTTTTTTCCTATGCAACATAACATGCACAGCACAATATTGTGACAAATGCGAGTAATAACTACAATATCTTCCAACAATGTACTGTGTCCCTTGAATGATGTCAGCGACATTGTTCTCTCTGCAACTCCACACATTAATCATGCAAGCCATGTCGTCGAGACACGTTTGTTATTTATTATGAGTACACAGTGTACAACCACTTTAAGTTATAGATCAATAAATGTATAAATGTATAACAGTAACAAAATGGAAGGTTTTTTTTTTTTTTTTTTAAAATAAAAATGTGTTCTTATTTCAAGCCATTAGTTTTGAAGTAAGTAATGGTCATAAATCTATCACTGTATTTTAGATTCAGAAATGATAGGTATAGGACTGTACACGTAGAGTGCAACATACAGTAGAAATTCTAAAATATTTATATTATGTACAGTACTTAATCGTGTCAGGAAGCATCGTCGTAAATCACGGCCTCTTTTGTGGCACTGTCGTAGTGTAGCGAAAGAAATATCAGCACGATAATGGCCATGGAGGTGCAATTAATGTGTATGGTTTTTACTGAGAATACATGGATAAAATTTACGAGATACAATACAGAATCTAATGAGGCAAGCTCAAAACGCTTCTTGGTGACTGATTTACGTACTAATTTTCATGGAGTGCATATTATTATGTTCTACGCTTGACATCTTTCCTCCATAGGGAGTTGAGTTAATAAACATATCTCCCATGGTAGGAGTGGAAATGATTACGTCTTGACAGTTACTAATGATGTGTAAGTACCTGCAATGGAAAGACTGGCTGACTCCAGACAGGGATGAGGATTATTACACAACTGCAGACATCAGACCGTGGACGAACGGAACCTGTTACAAACAGTGAAAGCAAACAACTGAATTGGAGTAATAACACTTGGCACAGCATGTAGGAAGTACAGAGACTTGTATTACATTTCATGCTTTGTTAAGAATGGTATTGATTTATGGCCACTTTACATAATACTTCACGTTCACAAACAGATTTTCAGCTCCCCAGGCATTTCATGTACACATAAAGAGCCCATAAAACTGTTATTATCAAACCATGGTGTGTAACTCTGCTGTTCCAACATGCTGAACCAAGTGTTATTAATCCAATTCATTCATTCACTTACCCTGTTAGTAGCAGGTTCAGGTCGTCCACGGTTTGATGTCAGCAGTTATATGTTGTAATCAGGATAGTGAGGTATATCAATGACTTCTATCTATCTATCTATCTATCTATCTATCTATCTATCTATCTATCTATCTATCTATCTATCTATCTATCTATCTATCTATCTATCTATCTATCTATCTATCTATCTATCTATCATGTACATCTCCTGTTGTGAGGAAATTCAATTTCAAAAATATAAAAAGTTACGCGATGCGACGCGACATGAAGTCAAATTTAAAGCATATATTTTTCCTGTCTAGTTGCTCTCGAAAAAATCCTCCAGCCCCCCCCCCCCCCGAAATCCTTGTACTTTATAAAACATTCACTCTGTCGTCTGCCTTTACCCGCCAATTTGAAATTAATACAATGTATTGCCAACTATATAATTCTTTTAGGAAGGGTCAGGGGTCACTACAAACACATATACATATCATGCATATGTACATCTTCCTACGTCATCATAAACACTTCGCTATACGCAAGGTCGACCCGGACCACTATCAACATTCGTTCAATCTATGAGCTGGCCAACGTGATATAGTCATGGTGAACTGGACAAATAGCGTCTTCTGCCTCTTGATCTTCACTTTACCGTATGTTCTTTGCATAACTACGGATGTGTGTGGTAGGTGAACACCATTATTACGTTTTGTAAGGGGTGTCTTAAAAACCTATTTCAACTTCTGGGTCAAAGACCTACCTTAGGCTTAACCGCGGTACACATTGTATGCTAATTTTACTACTTGGCACGATACACAGCATTGTGATTTGCGTTCCTCTTGCGAGAGTTTCACTACACGTACGTACCCATACTTTGTGTGCAATGCCAACAGCTAAACATAGATAAATTAATAATTCAATATTACCTTGAAAATGAGTTTTTTAATAAAAAGTTTATAACTTTGATAAGTTTGAATCGTAATGCTTCGTTGAAAAGATGACGTAACTATAGTTTAGGTTATAAAATGGCCATAGAAATGATAAAGTATCAGCTATTAACCAACTCTGTCACCATAGCGACAGTGGAAACTTTTTGTCAAAACTCATTTTCATCGACGGTACCACATTTACTTCGTTTTATATAATAGCTTGTTATGTTGACGTAAAATGTAACCATTTGACCTCTCAAGGTCATAGTGGAGCAAAACAACACACGCGACTTATTTAAAGTCAGATATGACAACGTACATCACTTAACACGCTGCTGTCATAGTCTGAAATTTATTGTTTTCGGTCATCACCCGATTTCATATTTAGGTCAGACTGTATGTAACTCACGCCATGTCGCTCTGCCCTCACCGGTCTGAGAGGGGTTGACCGTTGTGGGAGGGCGCCCCGTCACGGCGTACTTTACTGACCAGTAATAGTAATTTAGGTCAGCCTGAAGATAAATAGGCCACACATATCGTGTACTACGTACACGTAGGAGACGTAGGATAAAACAGAGGCATGCGTACAATGTCTAACGCAGAGTCACATTGATCACGCTATAGTCACAGTATATATAAGGTAACACTCATATGTAATATACTGGGTAGTTCTTTAGATAAAAATCATAAATTAATGTACTCAGACTTTCCAAAAATGCAAGTTTTACATTTACAGTCAGTCCATATATAACGTACAAAAGTTGGTTTCCTTTTCGCCTCCACTGTGAAGTTAATTGTCATTCATTATCCTGACCAATTTTACCCGTTGGTGGCGATTGCACAAAAAAGTCATGCGACATATGACTGACATTCAAGTTGATTAATGCAATTCTCTACCACATCTTCTAGCCAAAGCGAGAACGATTACCTTCACATGGACATCTTTCATTAATTCATTTATTGTAGCTGTGCTCTTCCGAACCATGCAAAACCTTCGAAGCACTTCAAGAAAATGTATTTCGATATAATGGTCCAAAGGCCTGGTTGATTTTATCTTAGATGCACATTTTTATGCTTAACTTAAGGGATCCAGAAAAAAAAATTCATTTTCACAAAGCCTGCGTTAGCAAAGAATATGCCTGCTGTGCACTGGAGTGTGGAATTCTGGGAAACAAACAGAGTTAGGATCTAAATACATCTTGAAACAATAGCCATTGTATTGTTTTGACATGTTACTGTCTGTAAGCAAAGAAAGTGGAGAGTGTCTATAACTTAAACTTGAACTAATTGCAAACAGGGAAATCACAAGTTATCCTTACCACCGAAAGTCCCTCGACCCGTTTTGTCTTTTTTCTTTCAGGGTCGGACAGTGATCATGAATTCTTATCAGCTGTCAATAACTCATATTGGAAAGCAGTTGGTTGGCTGAAATCACAGCAAACCAGCCAATGGGGATGGGAGCACACTCCAAGTATTGTTTTATCCTTGCAGTTGACGAATCCTGATTGGTTCAACAGAGATGACCTGGAAAGTCAACTCAATGTCAAACAGTTAGAAATCGAAACATTGGCTGCACTGACTCGAAGGAAAATGTAAGATGCGTTGTTGTTTATCACAGTCTAGTGCTGTCCTTCGTCGAATCTTTCAGATCTTTCTGGGTTAATAGAGACTCAGAGACTGTGAACATTGGCATTCACACTATATATATTGTCATCATGGGAAATGGCCTCTAGGCCACAATTGAAAACAAGGGTATATGTGTATTAAGTTCATTCGTGTCGGTGGGGTTGGATGGGGTGATGAAGATACATGGCAATAATGTTATTAGTATCTTACTGGAAACACAGTTCAGAACAAAACGATACACAGTAACCGCAGTATGTGTGTAAATTTGGCAAGTCTTGGTGGTGGTGGTGGGGGGGGGGGGGGTATGATTAAAAGCCTTGCAGTGTTCTTGGATATTTGATTTGCATATGTTTCTGTTTCTTTGCATATCTGGAAAGAAATTTTATATGATCAAACCATAGTTATGAGAAATGGGTAGAACACGGTATACGCAATATGAGTGTGGCCAGTCATAAAATTTAACTATGGATTTATTTTTTACACAGGACGTTCCTTGCTTTGAAAAACTATCAAATACAAATAAATAGCCTTTACCAAGAGGCAATAGCCAGCTATTTTATATTGGATGTATAATTTGCCTTATTACGGTTGATTCATAAACTTTGAACTGCCTGGTCGTTATAACTTATGTAATCATTTGATCTACCAAGCTGATGTATTCGCTGTTCTTGGTATCCCCCCCCCCCAAAAAAAAAAAGACGCTCAACACATTTTACACGTTTCCCTTTTTCTCCCTTACAGTAGTGATACCAAACATGTTGTTGGTACCGAAGACGTGACAACTTCAGACGAGTTATCGGCTGGTGAACTAGCCTATCATATTCTAGCCCTCCATGCAACATGCCATGACGTCACTGATTTCTATGGCAACAATCTGGTCCGCCTATTGGAACGGAGAATGAAAGATTTCAAGTCTGAAAATTTCAACAACTACTTCCAGTACAGCTTGGGTGTTTTGGCACTCTGTAATACCAAAGCTACAGTCAAAGAACGATACATTGAAGAACTGGAGAAAGGACTGGGCGAAGATGGCGGCTATTTACATGGCTCCGGTAAGACATAAACTTTTACCAACATCATCTGAATATTCCAGAAATGAACAAGAAGTATTTTCATAATGATTTTTTATTCCTTTGCCAATCAGATTCGACGGCTATGGTGGTGACAGCACTGTCGTGTGTTTCAAAAATGCCGGAATTCTCCGACAATACCAAAATGAAATTTACACTGCAGAAGGCGAAAATGAATTTACTGAGCTGCCAGGAACGAGACGACAGTTTCGGAAACATCCAAACTTCGGCTCTAGCTGCACAAGTAAGGGTCCGGATTATATTGTAAAATATTCTTCGTAGCTGTAACTCTGAGTTTCAATTTTCTGTACGATGTCTTGTATTTTTGTTCATTTGTTTTTGAACTCACATTTACGGTGATATTCCCCAGTTGCAAACTCACTTCCTCTCTCTTCACAACCCATAGTGAAAGTTCACCACGTACATATTTCTCGTGTAGTATTTGTTTATACCCGACAATTGAGCCTTTTGTCCCTGCTGGTGCTCACTACAAAATGATGCTACAAAGGTAACTACAGTGCTTTTCTTAAAAGCGAGTCAAAGCAATTCAATGAACTATCAGGATTAGTGAGCCTGATCACAATGTTTCATGTTGAGATAGACACCATAAAGATAACACACAAACATCACTTACACGGTGTGGGCTCTGTATTTTAGTTAATGATATAAACAGTAACAACATACATGCTACTACTACACAAGGTATAATCTTTTGAAGTTCAAGCATGGTCAGCAGCCAGTGAAAGTTGGTAGAATCTTAAAGTTTACTGCATTCTCTATTCCCATGTGTACCTAAAAATGCAGTCAATATATACTGTATATTTGTTTTATTTAAACTTTAACAAACTTTAACTCGCTTCTGGGAAAAGCACTGTAATTCATCATCGTGGGATAGCTAATCGAGCCTCAATGTAGGTCTAAAAATATGTCTGCATTGCACTATCAGCTGCAAAGGTTTGATTGAATGTTCACCATCGAAACCTTG